>NW_016107716.1:248258-327605 GCF_001604975.1 Cebus imitator
TCACATTTTGTCAGTGATTTCTAATTATCAATTACCCATCACAGTGCTTCCAACATGTGTTTTGGAGAGCCCCCAGAAAGTGTGTTTTGGAGTGCCCCCAGAAAGTGTGTTGGAGGATGTACTTCCAGATACTCTACCAAAGAGGAAATCTTTGGCTAAATACGTTGTGAAAATGCTGATTGTAATAGTGTCCCTTTTGGGATTTATACTTCATAATAGCATATTAAACACTCTTAGAGTTTCCTTCCCTTTAGGATGTTCTTGAACTTGGTTTAAACCAGTCTTTCCTAAATGCACCTGAATATAGAATCCTATTTTTATATAACATTCACAAAAATCTAAAAAAAACTAATGTCTTAGTACATTGTGGAAAATATTTTATGGAAATTTTATAATGTAACTGCCACAATTCAAGTGCTAATAAATAATAAAGGAAAATTTCAGACTCTTCAAGAGCTTTTCAGTGATACCCCTTGCTTTACTTCTTGCTTACATTCAAGGTCAGTTACAAACTCAACATTTTAAAACTCTGGCCCTGCATTGTATTCATCACTAGTAAAAGAGTCTAGTCCACCAGGCATGATTTAGCATTTCTGATATTGACACTAGTAGCCAATGCAGTATTTTAATAAGTCACAGTAATAGTGAGTGGATATGATTCTGGTGAAAGGCAAACTTGCTTGGCATTTCTTAGTTCTTGAATAGCCCTTACTGAGGATAAATTTCCAATTTTCAGCATGTTTATAGAATATTAAAACTTGCTTACAAATAGCTGTGAATTCCTTGAGCATTCAGGACATAAGGTAGGTGACCATTGGATAAAAATGTCTTTTTCTTGGATCCATGTGGAGTTTTTATTACTTTGTCATTGTTGCCAGGTAAATATTAAGAATGTAGTTAAGAATTGGATAGTAGCCTTGGTTTCCAGCTTTAGAAGCCTGTATCAGTTGATACAGGAAGATTTATTGGTGTTATTCATTATGTTAAGTGGAAGATAAATTAGTTTTTTATCTCTTGTTTTCACAAATCATATATCAAAATTTATACCTGAAAACTTCTCCTTTTGCAGTTATCTCTTTAGAAAAACAAGAAGTGTGATAAGACCAAGTTGTTGGAATTGGTTGGAGGTATTCTGGCAGGAATGATCACATGTTCACATTGATTTTGACATAAATTTTACAGTGGCTAAAATTGTGATGTGGGCAAAGGTTGTTTGCTTGTTTTTCCCCAGTCATGTCTTCTCTTTCTGTTCCATTATGCATTCAACTCAGGAAGATCAGGAACATTTGTGTTTCAATTCTGCATCTACTGTGAGAATTTAGTTAATTATTATAAGCCGCAGTTTCTTCTTTTGCAGAGAGGAATATACTTATGTCATAGCATGTTAGATATGTCAAAGGAAGTACCAACAATGAAGGATTCAGTACAGTTCCTGGCATATATAATTCATGCTCTTGACATGTTCATTTCTTACCCTTTTTACCCTTGCATCTCTTCCCTTCTCCACACTGAAAATCCTTACCATGCTACCCTTGGACTGAGCCCCATGTAGGTCTTCCCCAGTTCCGTACTCCTGCATATGTCTTTATTTCCCTTACCCTTACTTGAATGGTTTCTGTCTTTTCCATCATTCTTTTCCATGGCTTCATCTTTGCTCTCTCCTTCTCGATTGGCCTTTCTCCAAGGCTTCCATCATAAGTTGGTGTCATCCATCTTGAAAAGATCTTAGTTCCATTATCTTCCTCCCTTGAGCTATCTCTCCTTCACTTCTTCACTAAAATCCTGGAACATGTCTATGCCAGCTGCTTCTGTTTCTTTGTTAATCCTTGCTTAATCCTCAGCATCTGCCATACAGCCTGCTGTTTCACTGTAGCACGTCTCCTGAAGGTTACCAAGAAACCATTTTGCAGTATATATTGATGTCCCTGTCATTTTCCTAGACCTTTCTGCTGTATTTGAATCTTTTGACCCCACCTTGGATGTGTCCTCTACCATACACTCACAATTCATCATCTAAGTCCTTTTGTTCACTTTCTGACTACCATTGTTCTTCCATTGTTCTACCATTGTTCTGACTACCAAGGCTGCTGCCTGTTTTACCCACAGGCTGTTCCTGGCCTGTTGGCTCTCACCCATGCACTGCAATTCAGTAGGATTAAATTATGTCTGCAGATGAATCTGACCAGCTGTTTTCCACTACATTCACATTATTATCACTTGAGGAGTGGCCCATGGGGAGGTGATCCTTTCTAACCAGATTGGCTGTGAGTAGTTTTGGCGCTGCTATTGCCTTCCTGACATTCAAGTTTTCAAACATGACCATGCCAGTAATTATGTACATAGTGTATAATGAGCTGGACACTGGCAAACTGAGACCAAGTTGATACAGACTGCCTTTGAGCACATAAGCAGGAGTCATGGCAATATTGTCACAGTGTCTCCATCATGATTTTGAGCCAAATCAACAATGAGTCTTGGAAGTAAGGTGTAGTCATCCCATCACCACCCATTGTATGTCACACACAGCAAATTGAACCTTTTCAATCAAGTTGTGGAGGGCCCCAATGTGTGATAAGGAGGACTAGCATGTATAGTGAGAAAAGGTGGTAGGAGATATGGTTCCAAAGGGGCTGCTTTATTCCAATGAAGCATTGGTGAGCAGCCTGCCAGGATCAGACTTACACATAAGGCCCCCACGTGGCCCACTTCTAAACATGTAAGCAAGGGCTTAGGGCCTTGCAAGGCCTTACAACCAAAAGTTAAGTGATTAGATTAGTAGTTGCCAGACACTCACTTGCACAGAAGACTCACTTCAGTGAACTTTACAAAATATACAGCTTTCCTGGCCCTACCCAGAGTTGCTGGATAAGAACTTTCTGGGAGAAAGCAGTATAGAAGGAGTACTGCGATTCTGTATATTACTGAAGCCTCCGAGGGCCTAAGTCATTCTTTTGTGCAGCTGGTATTTTCACCACGAATATGAACCAATAGATGAGATTTAAAAAATTCTACTACTTCCCACTTCTTGAGTCCTCTTCTGGCTTCTGGTTCTTTAATAGAGAAGAGAAGCACTGTTTAACTGGGGTGAATGGTCTTTATCATGGCCATTCTGAGTGCAAACATTTGTGTATTCTGTTGGGTATTTCCATACCACCTCCCTATTTAAAATTCTTGAGCATTGTATGAGTGGACTGACCATCCAAATCAGGGCACTGTTGAGAATGAAAATGGGCTATTAATAATTACTATGGAAGAGAAGACATAAATGAGGACCATTCCAAGCAAAATGGACTGTATGGTCACCCATAAGAACCTGGCCTAAGTCAAAGAAGGGGAGAGAAAAAAGGGAGAGGTCACATGGGAGTGGAAGGTTTTCCATGTTTTGTCATCTTTCTGTTTCTCTCTCTTCCTTCTCCCCAATGCTTTGTTTAGTAGTTGTATTAGTCTGTTCTCATGCTGCTATAAGGACATACCCAAGACTGGGTAATTTATTTAGGAAATAGATTTAATTGGCTCACAGTTCCACAGGGCTGGGGAGGCCTCAGGACACTTACAATCATGGCAGAAAGAGAAGCAAAGACATCCTTCTTCACAAGGTGGCAGGAGAGAGAAGAATGAGAGCTGAGCAAAGGCAAAAGCCCCTTATAAAACCATTAGATCTCATGAGAACTTACTATCATGAGAATAGCATGGAGGAAACTGCCCCCATGATTCAGTTACCACAACCAGGTCCCTCCCGTAACACATGGAAATTATGGGAACCATGATTCAAGATGAGATTTTAGTGGAGACACAGCCAAACCGTATCAGTTCTCAGTAGAACATACTGGTCTCACCTAGAGAGGTTAGATTGGCAAAACCAGTATTGGGTGGGGTTGGAGTAGGAAGGGAACAATTTTTCAATGTTCCGGGAACTAAATTATGCCATACGTGCAGCCATTCAATTAAATCTGGACACCAATTTATTAAACGACTAGAGGTGGCTGGTATTTATGCTTATTCATCATGTAATCAGGGATGAGTGGGGCTCTGAGACATAAAGATAAACCCTGTGTACTTGCCTATAACTCCCACTATGTTGTTAGCTCCCTGAAGGCAAAGCTCCCTTCAGGGAGCTAACAATATAGTACAAGTTATAGGCAAGTACACAGGCCATTCAAACACTGAGTGAGGTGAAGTAAGTGCAGGTTTCCTTCAGGAAGAAGTAATCCAAAAACTCATGTTGCACAACTTTTGGTGGCCCATTTTTACTTTTCAAATATAGTTTATAGTCCTACATTCTATGTAGCCTTACCCAGTGCTAAAGACATAAATGCTTTAATCTCCAAATTCGAAATCCTCCCACTCTGTACTCTTGCTCCCTGCTCACAAATCCAATTTTCCAAAACCATTAATGCTGGGTGAAGACCATTTTAAACAATTGACATGAGGATGTGACCCTCGCAGGGTGTATGTTAAATTCAAATATGAGGTACCTTACCCCAAAGAATGTTAAAATGGTATATTTGTAAGGTCAGATTTATCAAATAAAAATACAGAATGCCAAGTTAAATTTGATTTTCAGTTAAACAATGAATATTTTTAGTGTATGTATGTCCCATGCAGTATTGGGGACATATGCTAAAAATTATTCATTGTTTATCTCAAATTCAAATGTAAGTAGAAGTCTTACATTTTATCTGGGAACCTTATGTATTTAGGGGAGCTCAGTTTTAATAACTTTCTGGAACTCTTTTATTAGGTGTTATTTTTTATAACATTAGCCTGAACCATCCTCCACCATGAGATTACTTTCTTTTGTTCTTTCAGAAAGCATTAATTAAACCTGCTATATGTCAAAGATATACAGAGGTCACTGTGAGTAGTCAGACTGCACAGTGAAGTTGCCGAGTGGTCAGTGCAGGCCTAAATATATGCGGTGGATGAGAAGTCGCTGTAAGCTGTGTGGTTTTGCTGAAGCTTAGTTGGAAAACAGTCAGTGGCTGGAGAGCTGGGTGGAGTGACCTGGGGATCAGAGGGACATTTGGAAATGGAGGTAGACAACTCATGGGCCACATAAACTAGGCAAGGAAGCTTGATGGAGGCAGGACTTGATTTCTTCCTTTTGTGTTCCCATGGATCTTAGACTATTCTTTGTACATGGGAGCTGTTCAAATATTTGGTGAATTAAATTGCTTCCTCCAAGGGGATATCTTCTGCCTTTTCCTTCTGTATCATCTGCCAGA
The DNA here is from genome assembly GCF_001604975.1 of Cebus imitator. NCBI lineage: Eukaryota > Metazoa > Chordata > Mammalia > Primates > Cebidae > Cebus > Cebus imitator. The sequence continues at coordinate 253,484 of NW_016107716.1, forward strand.
GAATGATTTATTTATTTATTTATAATTTCTTCTCTGGTTGCTGCACAGGAAGTGCTTTCCTTCTTCAGTTTGCAAGTGCCCCATGGGGTTTGGCAAGAGAACCAGCATGAGCAATAATGGGGTGGTAAACTGCGCAGCTAGCCAAGCTAGAAAGAGCCCTTCCTTTTCTTTAGGGCAGAGTGTAAGGGTGTGTGTGTTTGTGTGTGTGCATGTACACAACCAGTCAAGCTCTACAGAGGACGTTCTTTCAGTGTTACATTTTAATGTGATGTTAATGGTCTAAGGTTATGGAGAGAGAGAAAAAGAGAGAGAGAAAGAGAGAGAGTGTGTGTGTGTGTGTGTGTGTGTGTTGTGAGCATGATAAAGAAGGGAGTGTGAGCACTGTGCTAAGGATAGATTGTTGTGTTGGCACTTTACAACATAAATCTTTTATTAGAACCTCCAAAGTACAGATTAATTTTAAAATGAGCCAAAGTCAACCCTGGAGGTAAGAAATGAGCCAAGACCAGTGATGCAGCAGGTCATTGAGCATTTGCCGTGGCTTCAGCAGAGAGGTGCACAAATACCACAAAAAGATGATTCTACTGAGCAGCACTCTTGGGTTTCTCCTATTGCACTTTGTGACAACTTTGGTTTGCGGCCTCCAGGAATGATGCCAGCCACCTCCAAGGGTGTTAAGAAATATCTAAAACAAAATTAAAATAAATTCACTTTCATTTAAAATGCAATTATATACTATATAACACTTTTAGGAGCAGTGGGACTAGGTGTTAGAAAATCAGGAAAAGCAATGGGACAGCAATATTACGAATTGAAAAATTGGAAAAGAAGAAAACATGCTAACAACTTGTGAAGGGTTGGACACTGCTGGGGAGAAGATAGAGACCAGGAGTGAAAACAGCCTCTAAATTTAGCTTTAATCGAACTTTTGGGAATTCTTTTTTTTTTTTCTTGTACTGTCAGTAGCAGAATGATCTGTGCTTGTGGTATCTCATTTTAAGCATTTGTTTGTTTACTTAGGATTCATTCTTTCGTTTTCTTAGTGTTTATTTTTTGCACTAACTCTGCGCTAAGCACCAGCCTTATTAACACACAGGATGGGCTTTCAATGGATTCTTTTAATGTGTTCGTATTGCCATCCTATCAACATACGCTATCCTGGCCTGCCCTGAGAGCTGGGAAGAGGGTGCAGTGTCAGCACGTGGAATTGAGTGAGCTCATCAAATGGTAGCCATTGAGAGCTGCACATCCCTTCTGGGGGAGATGTGGTTGGTAACAGCTTTGAGCATGAAATAATATGTGCTGACCTCAAGCACAAATTGGGATAAAGCAATGAGAAAAGAGAGGATTAAATAGTCTCTCCTTTTACAAACCTAAATTTAATTGTAGCTAATGGTAGTTCATGCCTTTCTTGTGAGAAGACAAGTCTTCCAAGCTGCATAAGGGGCCACTTACTGAAAATTTGGGGCAATTTTATTCATTCCTATAATACGACTTCAGTTTTAAGATTTTTTTAGGCATGAAAATTTCATGCTTTCTCAATATCAGAAAAAAATGAAAAAATTAGTTTGGCTACATGCATAGCCAATAGTGTAATCAGTACTATTAAGTTGCTTTAGTAGGTTAAGCGTTGGTAATTATGAAAATAAGTGAAAATTAAAGGGCAGTGCTTAGATTTCAGTACAGCATTTTATATCCACTATTCAGAATTGGACTTTTTATGCAGTATTGTACCTTTATTCAGAGCCATATCATATCTTTGATAATGTGCATATCTTTGAAAATCCAATTAGTCTTAGAATGAACATGGCTTTTTGTCAGAAAGAGACCCAAATGCCAATTTTACCACTGCTGCTAATTCACTTGGACAAGTGACTTTCCTCTCTGAGCCTCAGTATATTCACCTGTAAATGAGGATAATAGTGCCAACATCATAAAGATGCTGTGAAGTTCACTGTACATGTAGCTCTTGGCACATAGCAAGAGTTTAACAAATGTCAGCCACTTTCCAACCACCTGCCCCTCCGGCCTATCTTCCTCCACCTGTTCCTGTGCCAAGCGTTCAGGTGCTTTTCAAGAAGTACACAGACTCTAAACCAGTGCCATCAGATTCTCTCTGTGGTTTTTGAATTATTGATGTTGTTTGTAATAGAAAGAGAGCTTAACTAGGACTGAGACATCTTGCGTTTTAAACAACTTAACATTTACAAATTATTTAATCTTGAATAAGTCACTTGGCCACTCTGAGTTTTCATTTCCTCATCTGCAAACTCAGCATTATCAAACCACGCAGTGTTACCTGAGACTCAAATAACATTGTATGTGGAAAAACTTTGAAAACTCTCAAGCATTATAAAAAGTCAAGTTTGCTAAATAGTTTTATTGAGCACCTACTGTATATCAGTTACTATTCTCATATGCTCATGGAATTGACATTCTAGTTGGGAGAGAGTGGGATCAAATTAAAAGCTCTTTAAAAGTAGGGATTCAGTCCTTATCTTTGAATCATGTGGTACATGGACATACAGGGCTTCATAAATGTTTAATTAAAAAAGATAATTTATATAAAGGGAAACTAAAGGAATTCATATAATTTTAATGATTATATTGTCAAATATTGTAGGAGATTCACATGACAATAATGACCTCTAAGTTAAATCTGTTCCAAGAATCTGATTAGGAAAAAAATACCTGACAAAACAAGCTAGGTTATAAGTTAGAAAGCTGAAGGCCAAATTCTTGTCTTGTTCATGACTTAGAAAACAGTGGATTTTGTAAGCCTGCAGTTCCTAGCATATTGCAGTTTTGATGTATATTAATTGCTCTTGAATATCAGAACACGAATTGCTCTCCACCAGCCATTTTATTTAACCAGGGGTGATTTTGCTCCCAGGAGAAATTTGGCCAGTTCTGGAGACACTTTTGGATTGTCACAACTGACAAGGAGGTTGCTAGTGACATCTAAAGGGTAAAGAATAAGGATGCAGATAAACATACTACAATGCACAGGACAGTCCCCAAAGCAAAGCATTAGCCTGTCCAAATGTCAATACTGCTGAAGTTGAGAAGCCCTTATCTACACAATAGAAGAACAAGAGTCTATATTTATTTTCTACCATTAATATATATTAGGACATTTTATGCATAGTTGATAATAGACTGAATTTAATTGAATAAGAAATATTTTTGAGAGTATGACTTTACTTTTAAGAAATATACTTTTGTATTTTCATATTGTATACATCTAAGTATAGCATATTTCTTTTTTTGATATTTGTTTTGTAATTGCATTAGAAAATAGATGAGTTAGCATGTTCAGATATGCTCCATTCATCCTGAACATGAATGAAATGTCTGCCAGAGAAGGATCATTTTCTACCATATTTCATGTTGGCAATCAGACTTGGTCTGTTTTAGTAGTGCTCTTAGAATTTTGAACAAATATCTTCCATATTCACAGGAAGGAAGATTTATTAAAATATTTCCAATTAAATTCATTTCAATTCTTGGTGCCAACATATTCTGTTTACTCTTGTATTATGTGACTTTCATACTTGGCTACACATTCAGAAAGAGAGGCTATGTTTAGATATTATTCCTGAGGATTTCTGAAAAATTTGTCATTAGAATATTTCCTACTACTCCTTTCTCTTTGATATTTGATCCAAGCATTTTTATCCACTCAGTGCTAGTTCAACAAGCTTTATGGTTTTCTTTTTTCTTTTTGAAAGTCCATTTTTGAAGAGGGATAAGGATTTGACACATTTCCAGAAGGTGATCAGAAAACTAAAATATATCATTGTGTTTTCTGTAAGTATAATCCTTGGAATTGTTTTCCTAAATTTAAAAAAATGGTTTAAGTAATGAAGCAACTATGTTTTTTGTTTGTTTTTTGAGACAGAGTCTCGCTCTGTCACCCAGGCTGGAGTGCAGTGGCGTGATCTCAGCTCATTGCAACCTCCACCTTCTGGGTCTCCTGCCTCAGCCTCCCGTGTAGCTGAGATTACAGGTGCCCACCACCAAACTCAGCTAAGTTTTGTATTTTCTTTTTTTTTTTAGTAGAGACAGGGTTTTGCCATGTTGGCCAGGCTGGTCTTGAGCTCCTGACCTCAGGTGACCTGCCTGCCTTGGCCTCCCAAAGTGCTGTTATTACATTCGTGAACCACCAGTGCCCCGGCAGCAACTGTGTTTTAAATAAACTATTTTAGGTTGCCATTCAGGAGCAGTTCAACAGTAATTGACATATTTGAGTCAGAACAGTGAACTGTTTTTGTAAATAAAGTTTTATTGGTTCACAGCCACAGGCACTCATGTACGCATTGCCTATGGCTGCTTTTGTGCTACCACAGCAGGGTTGATTGGTTGCAATAGAGACCGTTTGGCCTGCAAAGCCAACAATGTTTGCTGACTGGCCCTTTAAAAAACAATTGCTATCACCAGTAGTATAAGAGTAGATCTTTAAAAATGTGATCTATATTCTTCTATGGTGTTGGTAAAACATTTCTTTAAACGTTGTATCAGTATTATTTGTCATAATATATAATTAAAATGTATACTCATTATTTAATCATTGCATACTTGGACATCCTAAAGTTAGTTTCATATCTCTTTATATCCGAAATATAAAACGTTTACAAATTGACAATTCAATATAATACAAAGTCATTAAAAAGTTAAAAACTAATTACTCTTTTAAAAACTGTGTATTCTCTCAGATAATATAGTCTAATAAACTTCAAATTGACTATAAATATTTGTATTAGTTAATCCTTTTTACACAGTTCTACTGTCCTTAAATACTTCCTTTAAAATTAACAATACAGTCATAAAATCTATAAAATCAGAAATGTCGAAGGGCTTAATTACAGTGTCTGTTTGAAACATTCTTTAGATAGTGGAATAATCATGCTTTAGAAACAGTATTTGCTCAATTACATGAAATATTCTCTTTTGTGGTTCCATTTGCAGATGGAAAATGACTTATTTGTACATGTCATCGTATATGAATTATTTGTTTATGCTATCAGTTCATCACGTTAAACCAGAATCAAGGTCATTTCCCAGAATTAAGTTGTACCTTCTTTCTTTAAGACAAGTGCCACTTCTGTTCTTAGGTATCCATCATTTAGAAATTGGTCTTAGGGAGTTATCCTATCAGATTAATCTTGGCCAATGTTTAAAAGGGTTGGGGGGAAACAAGGGAAGAAAAAATAAACTCTGCTTGCTTAAAAATTGTAAATAAGTCTTTAACTTAAGGGAAATCTGGATGCTGAAGCTTGTCACAAAAACTCAGATGGGAGCATTAGTGTTTTTCCAAGGAAACTCTTCATTTCTGAAGCAGTTTGTATGGTATCTGTTTTTTCATGATGGTCAAGATTATGCAATTGCTTTTGTATTAATGAGAGTATTCAACTTCTGGAATAAATGTTGACAACACAGTAAAAATCGTTTCTTACTCATGCCATTATTCAGTGAAGGGGCGTGGGGGTGGTGCTGGGAGGTGGGGGAAAGAGTTTCTTCTCCACCCAGTCATGCAGCAACACAGGGTCTTTCAGTATAGAAAGCAGCTAAGTATGGCCTGTGGGTTAAGCATGGTGTTTTAGTTAGTTCCAGCTGCTGTAACAGAATACCACAGATTGAGTGGCTTATAAACAACAAAGTTATTTCTCACAGTTTTGGAGGCTGGAAGTCTGAGGTCAGGGTGCCAGCATGATCGGATTCTGGTGAGAGCCCAATTCCTGGCTCATAGACAGGCCTCTTCTTGCTGTGTCCTCACAGGAAAAAATGAGGGTAATAGAGCTCTCTGAGATCTCTTTCTTAAGGAAACATGTCTCATTCATGAAAGCTGAACCGTTATGACCTCATCATGTTTCAAAGGCCTCACCTCCTAACACCATCACATTTGGGATTAGGATTCAATGTATGACTTTTGGGTAGAGATACAAACCTTCAGTTTACATATAGCACATGGTTTGACTTTTACAAGGTTTACAATAACCAAAAATAATTTTGACCACAAAAATTATATGCAATTTAAATCACTGAGTTTACTATCCAAAGTTGTACTAGAATACAGTCATGCTCATTTGTGTACTAATTGTCTATGGCTGCATTTTGTGCTACTGTTGCAGAGTTGAGTGGTTGTGACAGAAACAATGTGACCTACAAAGTCTAAATTTTTTCTATCTTGCCCTTTACAGAAAAAGTTTCGCAACCCCTATTCTAGGGGCTTGAACTTAGCAGACCTCTCAGGAGGTTTTAAGGGCAAGGCTAATAATATGTGGCTCTGCCTACACAGTTGGCTGGAACTCAAGCATGTATCCCCAGTGCCTATACAGCAGGCTGGTAAATGCAGCCTAGCAAAGTGATGCAGATGAGAGAGCACAGATATATAGAACAAGAGTCAATGTCAGACATTTTATTGGAGGAATTTGTTTGTGTGGACTCACCTTTGAGTCCTGCCTTGAACTATGACTTTGTCTTATTTTAAGTTCTGTAAATGCATGATCTCTTTTTTTCCCTCTCCCCACGCTGTCATTATTTCAGCTCATCATACTTTATTTCCTCAATGTGCATAGTCACAAAATGAAAGACAATTGGTTTGTTTTTTGGTTTTTAGATGGCATTTTTAGATTAAGATAAGCAATGTGATTAAAACAGCAGGGGTGTCCAATAATTGAGTTGGTTTTGCCAGGCTCATCTGTGTATTTACTGAACTAGTCATGCAATAGGTGTTAGAAATATCGATCAAAGCAATGTTTTATTTTTCTGGATTCTGTTGTCCCTCTTTTTGCTCTGATCGCACCTGCCAATGTTTGTGAGTTATTGTCAAATGGGCACTTTCCCAAAGGGTAATGTTTCGTTGGAGTATAAATTTCATGTGAGAGTAGACGCTCCTATAAATTCAAATGTTGTGATCAGCCAGATTTTTCCTTCAAGAGAGAAGAAAGAGACCAATAGCATGAATACAGCAATAAGAGATTTTTATATTGCTAAAGGAAAGCCCTTCATAATAAAAACCAAAATGATCCTTGATTTTTTTTGGGTTCCTGGGAATTTCTCAACATCAGTAATAACTTTTAAAAAGCTGGCAACAATAGAAATTATAAACATTTATCAGCCCACCAAAAGCAGTGTGTAAAACTGATGTTTGACTCATTACATTCCAAAGATTTATGTGTTTTGGCCGAAAATCGGGACAGGACTGACTCAGACGTTGTCCAAGTGGGTCACTTTCATGCCATCAACTTTGGGTGTATGAGAGTTCTTCGAGGACCTTGGAAAAGTCACAATTGCATGGAAAATGGGAGGTGGAGAAGTGGCTAAGTGTACATTCTTTGTAATTTCCAGCTTTGTAACTTACGTATATCAAAATGCTACTGCTAGACCCCAATATTTGAGATTTTGTGGTGAAAGCACACTTCCAACTTTTATGTAGAGTTACTATCTTTCTACTGCCATCAGCGCAACCTGACCCCTGACTGGGGCGGCTACTCTGGTGAGTATCAGACATCTTGGGGTGGACTTACAATTTCTCATCAGGGGCTAGCAGATATAGAGAAAAGAAAAGAAAAAAGAAAATATAGAGAAAAGAAAATAAGCAGATATAGAGAAAATTACAGGCATGCTGGCTCATGCCCGTAATCCCAGCACTTTGGGAGGCCAAGATAGGAGGATCACTTAAGCTCAGGAGTTTGAGACCAGCCTGGATAATATAGTGAGAGACTATATTATCTCTATAAATATACTATCTCTATAAAAGGTTTTAAATTTTTACCTGGCATGGTGGCATGTGCCTGTGGTCCCAGCTACTCGAGAGACTGAGGTGAAAGGATCTCTCAAGAACAGGAGGTCAAGGCTGCAGTGAGCTATGCTCACACCACTGCACTCCAGCCTGGGCAACAGAGCAAGACCCTGTCACTAAAAAAAAGAAAAAAATAATAAGAAGAAAAGTAAGACATTTTCAGGACTTTTCTGGCACTCCATGGCATCCTCACATATCACTTCCTTCGCTCTCAACTTTCCAGTAGGTTCTCCGTATACTTTAAGATTGTTGCCTGACTGGAAATCATTCACATGTTAAATGTGAATCTATCTATATTTCAAGAATTATTTTAAGCTTATAATTAAGACGATTGTATGGGGCCCACATGACTAACCAACCCACTGTCTTACAAATAACTGTACATTTCTATTAAATGATCATCTCATTTCTAAAAAAAGTTAATGGTAATATCTGTTCACCAAACTTGTACTGTCATTCATAGCATCCTTTATAAACTGACCTGTTCTTAAAAAAAAAAAAAAATGTGTTGAATGCTGAGTTTACATGCAAGGAGTCTCTATTACTTTATTTTAAAAAGGAAGAATAATAATGGACTTCCAACCCATCTAAAACTCTAAACAGTTTCCCCCAAATATCAATAAACTAATCTGTAACATTCTACAGTGGGTTTCTGCATAACACAAAGCATGTAGAACAAAAATTGCCAAACCATTTAACTTTTAATAATGCATTTGTAGGCTTGGGTGCAGTATATAATGCTACTGTGCAACATTAACTGCAAATTACATCTTCCTACTCTACTGCAACAAGCACACTGCTGCCAATAAACATTGGATTGGCCTGTGTGCAAGGTATATGGAGTCATGAGAATGACTCAGTTACGTCTTTCTTGTGTTCACGTTTTTCTCTTTTTCATTTTTTCTTTTTAGAGAAAGGATATTGCTCTGTCACCTGGGCTGCAATGCTGTAGCACAGTCATAGCTCACTATATCCTTGATCTCCTGGGCTCAAGTCAACCTCCTTCCTCAGCCTCCTGAATAACCGGGAATACAGGCCCATGCAGGTTGGTTTCAGACTCCTGGGCTCAAATAATCCTCTGCCTTGGCCTCCCATAGTGTTGGAATTACAAGCATGAGCCACCATACCTGGACCCAGCTAATTAAAAAAAAAATTTTTTTGTAGATATGGGATCTCTCTATGTTGCCCAGGATGATTTCCAATATCAGGGCTCTAGTGATCCTCCAGCCTTGGTCTCCCAGAGTATTGGGATTACAGGTGTGAGCCACTGGACCTGGCCTGTTCACCTGTTTTTGTATGCTTCATCATTCCCACCTCTTGTTTTAATGTGAGATTTTATAGTGCCCCTATCTTTCCTGCTTTGTTCATGGAATTTTCCATCTTTTTAAAAGGCATTTTCAGTTGATATTATGGAAAAGATTATCATGCTTATGCACAAGATATTTAAACAACTCAAGCCCAAGATGTGTTCCAATCCAATAACTGCAGCGAAATCCACATCCTCTCTTCTAGCCTGATGAGCACATTGAACATTTTCACTGGCATACATGTGCAAATTAATCATGGCAGACTTTCAGATTAGTTAGCGAATTGACTGTACAAATGATTTATATGTTGTTGTAGCAGATATTTGAAAGGTAAGGGTAAAGTATCAGGGGCACCTCTATAAGATTGCTTTTATTCACAAAACTGAAGATGTTCTTGTCATTATATAGCATACTAAAGGTTCTAGGTGGAGGGAAAAAAACATAGTCTATTTTTTTGATGGAAGTTTTTCTCTGTGACATCTGGGAAGGTGAAGCATGATAATACATTTATTCTAGGCACTGCACAGCTATCCTGGACCCACATTACTTACCACTGGAACAGAAACACTTGTCCATCTAAAAGACCTTTTTTTTTGAGACGAAGTCTAGTTCTGTTGGCCCAGGCTAAACTAGAGTACAGTAGTGCAATCACAGCTCACTGCAGCCTTGACCTCCTGGGCTCAAGTGATTCTCCCACCTCAGCTTCCCAAGTAGCTGGGACTATAGACATGCACCGTGATGCTCAGCTAATTTCATATTTCTTAATTTTTTGTCGAGATGGTATTTCGCTATATTGCCCAGTCTGGTTTTGAACTCCTGGGCTCAAATGATCCTGTTGAGTTGGCCTCCCAAAGTGCAGGGATTACAAGTGTGAGCCACTGCACCTGACTTTTTTTTTTTTTTTTTTTTTTTTTTTTTTTTTTTTTTTTTCCCTCAATGAAGCTGCATTTCTTCTTCCAAAGAGGAAGTGTGCCAGAAACTGAATGTGATTGGGTGGGCTGGCTATCAGCTGGAGTCCAGCCCAGCCCAGAGGATTCTGCCACTGGCTCAGCTAAATTTCTCTTGTTCAGTCCCCTCTAGTTGAGATGAAGTTACTTCTACCTTCCCTCAGTGCTGGAAGAGACAAACATATGCCCCTTCAGACTTGGTCACTCTACCACTTAGTGGATGGGGAGATAGTTTTTCTCTTTTCCGCATGGGATCTCCCTTCTCTTGACGCAGTAGAGGAAATGTTATTTTTCCCAGTTAAGGACGGGGTTCACTGTGGACCTCTAATGTGACTGGTGCCCCTAGTTCTGATTTATTGGAGGGATTTCAGTCAAAGTCCCTTTTGTATTGTTAAACATTTTGTTGCCAGGCCAGGGAAGGAGTGGGGTATGAGTGGTGGTTGAAATCCAGAGATAGTATAGCCTGTAAAGTCTAAAATGTTGGCTCTTGGGAGGAAAAGTTTGCCAGCTCCTGTTCTAGTCCATGTGCTGTGTACCTGGGATCCTGGAATTCTGCTGCCAGGGCTCATAAGGATAGGCCTCACTGAAGAATGTTCCAGTGGGTCTGTTTGCAGGGAGAAGGTGGACAGAGCTGAGATGCCTGGACTACATGTCCACATGGAGCTCTGGAGTGTCCCTGAGTGTGAGCTGGAGAAAAGAGATGGTAGGGCCCTAAGGCAGTGTCCTTTTGCCACACCGTGGTGGCACTATGAGGGGCATAAATTGTTTAAATTTGAAACTACCTTGCAAGTCCTTATGAGAGAACATTTGTCAGATTAGGAGGATCGAACACATATTTGATTTAACAGATTATTAGCTTGATTTGGAACTTTTACGTAATTGGAAGTATAGTGTGTGGCCCTCTATTTGCATTCTTGCCCAAACCTGCATATGTTGAGAGTGGGCCTGCAGGAAGAGGGGTGACTCATTTACATAAAGGCACTCTATGCAGAGAGTAGCTGCCTGGCTGAATTGCCCTTAATCTGGGCTTTTCTTTTAAAGCACTCTAGCCCAGAAATGATAAGAAAAGGGGGAAAACAGTGGGTTGGGATTTTTTCCTCACAAAGGAACTGTGTTTGTGGCCAGCTCTGAGGCTCATAGGCTTCTTAACAAGGCAAAGAGAACCCAAGTATTGAGAAGTGCCAGCCAGTCCTTTGTCAGACACTAACTATTTTCTGCCAGAGCAGTAATGATCATTGATATCACCCACTTGGTCTCTTTTTTTTTCAATCCCTTCTCCTCTCTTATGTCCTCATTTTTTTTTTTTCAAGGAGTTCTTGGCTTCATCTCATAGAGGATGTCTGCTCTGGTTTGAATGCCACCTCCAAAGCTCATGTTGAAATTCAGTTGCTATTGTGATGGTATTAGGAATTAGGCTGTGAGTGCTCCACCCTCATGAATGGATTAATGTCGTTATCATGGGAGTGGGTTAGTTATCAAAGGTGCGGGCTAGTTATCATGGGAGTGGGCTATCTTGGGAGTGGAATCCTGATAAGAAGGATGGGTTCAGTACATTCCTGTCTTTCATTCTCTCTCTCATGCTCCCTTGCCCTTCCACCTTCTGCCTTCTGCTATGGAGTGATGCAACAGGAAGCCCATTGCCAGATATAGGCTCCTTGACCTTGGACTTCCTGAGCTCTAGAATTGTAAAAAATAAAATTTTTTTCAATATAAATTACTCAATCTGTGGTATTCTGTTACAGCAACACAAAATGGACTAATACGATGTCCAAATATAATCACCAGGGATGGATTGACTCACAGTTGTCTGTACTTAAATTATGGTTCCAGTACCTTCTGCTCCAACCAGAGATGCCATTGATATTTTTCCCCTTTAGGGTTTTGCAAACAGATGTTTTGACAGCTAACCACTGCTTCTTGTGATTTATTTCCTTGAAATTACTGAACCCCAAACCCCATGGGGTTTCTGGAAAGACTGCTTCTCAGTTGGATTGCTGCTGTGTTAAAAATCAAACAAGTTTTGGTTCACATTTCATCAAAATGAGATCTGTCTTTCAATTTCTAAGAGCTGACTCTTCATTCACTTCACAGAAATGAAGAGTTTCAATTTTCCACCATATTCTGATATGTAAAGGTTATGTTTGTGTGCTCTTAGCAGACAAAAATACTAGAATGGTAGAAAAATACTTACAGGATTTTTCAGCCCTTAGGATCATTGCTTCATCGTTAGTCCAGGGTACAGTGGCCTGCTATGAAACCACTGTGAATTCCAGGATGAGCCCATTAATTTTCTTGAGCTTCTTGGTGTTCATTCCTTGAAATTGGAGTAAGATTTTGATTATTTTTAAGGCTATATTTTCATGTTATCTGATAATGCTGTTGAACCATTTAGAGTCCCAAGAAAAATACATATTCTTTTCTTTGCATAATTCTTATGGTAATTTCTGTTCTTTTTTTTTTTCTACTGATGAGAAATAGTACAGAAAAAAAGAGATACATATTGCATGAGATTCCTGAACCAGTTTAGCATTTTTTAGCACATTTTAGTATAATCTTTCCTGGACACCTTAAAATTAAGGTCTCACTTTCCATTAACATGATGGTCATAGAGCATCATTACACCTGCCAAGATAAGGTTCTTATAATTTGAAAAGAAGGTGATGAAAAATTCAAGAACCAGATTTCTGGCCACCTAAGTTTATGATTTAAACCCAGAAGTGTTGCCAACTAATATGCCTAGGAGAAGATATTTTGGTCTAATAAACCAGCAATTGGTGCCAGTTGGACTCTTAAGGGGATTCACAGAGTTGGTGAAACTTGTCTTGGATTTTCTTGTCTCACTCTTTCTTCTGCCATTTCCTTATTTCTAGAGCAAGGATTCTTAACATCAGTACTATTGACATACTGATGGATACTGATTTGTTGTGCAGGGCTATCCTATGCATTGTAGGCTGTCTAGCAGAATCCCTGGCTTCTACCCACTGGATATCTATAGCATCCCCTCTCCAGTTGTGATCATCAAAAATATCTCCAGATATTGTCAAATGTTCCCTGGAAGAGAGGAGCAAAATCACTCCTTATTGAGAACCTCTGCTCCCTTCTGCCAGTTGCTGGGTGCTCCATGTTATCATCCAGAGTTCGGAACGCATCACACTAATAACCTATCCCCAAGTGCCATCCTCTGGAGTGATGGAGCTCCAAAATCACTGGTCTCTTTACTAAGCCATGGCCCTCAAGAAGGATGGATATGATTTATTACTTAAGTGGCTCACACTGGTGCATGTATGTCTCAAGGGATGAACTCAGACCAGCATAGCTGCATTTTATATTTGTGTTTTTTAAGTTAGAAATGGGGTCTCATTATGTTGCCCAGGCTGGTCTTGAACTCCTGGGCTCAAGTGAACCACCCACCTTGGCTTCCAAAGGTACTGGGACCAGGCATGAGCTACCACACCTGGCAATATTTACATTTTAAAAGAGAAATTTGTTAAACAAAATTGATGTCTAATCAATAAAAAATAACAGACTGTCTATAGGTTTACTAATAGTCACTTGGTTTTTTTTCAGACTTGTAATTTTATCAGATAGATAAGTTTATAAAAGAGGAAAGTGAGACTCAGGGAGATTAAATAATTTGAACAATGTCAGGCAGTTTGGTATAACAAAGTAGGTCTACCATTCAAATCACTTGAATCTTAACTTGGTGTTCAAGGTAATTTGAAATGTCAAGAGAGTCCTTCTAGAAGTCTAGCAGGACTAGCTTGTCTCAAGCAATTACTCGTATTCCTCTTTCTCTATCTCCTACTGGCTATAGATTACTATCTTCTTTTATACCATGTACTGTTCCTTGTAACTCACAAAAAGAGTGTTCAGAGGTGAAATTCAAAGTAACTGAAATATGCCTTTTGAGATTTACCACAATTTATGGGAGCTTTTACACAAAGTATAGTAATTCCAGCTGCTGACAGAAATTTTCTATATAGGTATCCCTTTCCAATCTCAAGTGTCACTTATTGCAAAAGAAAGCAAAAATAAGACTCTTCTTCATACTCATCTTATAGGAGATGACAATATATGCATCATCTTGTCTTACTCTTCTACCACTTCCTTATTTCCAGAGTAAGGATTCTCAACAGCAGTACTATTGACATTTAAGGCAAGATATCCTCTTGCCTTAGCAGTTTTCCCAAGAGATAATTCTGATAGTCCTTGGAGAGTTCAAGCAACTAACGTGGTAATTGATTTCTTAGTTTCTTAGGGAAATGTTAAGGGATTCTGTAAACATGTTAGCAAACTTCCAAATATTAGGAGAAGTTGTTAGGGGTCATGTATATTCTATGTTTAATGAATATGAATATTTTTTACTTGCTGTTTTTATAATTATACTGTAACAAATTTGGAAACAGTGTAAAAACCACATAGAATAAAACAAAGTATCCATAATTCTAATGGTCAGTCATAACCCTGATGACATTTTGATGTCTGTCCTCTTAGCCTTTTTTTTTTCCTAGTCATATGCAAAGAAAACAAGGCTGGGCATGGTGGCTCATGCCTGTAATCACAGCACTTTGGGAGGCCGAGGTATGTGGATCACCTGAGATCAGGAGTTCAAGACCAGCCTGGCCAACATGGCGAAACCTGATCTCTACTAAAAATACAAAAATTAACTGGGTGTGGTGGTGCAAGCCTGTAATCCCAGCTACTCTGGAGGCTTAGGCAGGAGAATCACTTGAACCCAGGAGGTGGAAACTGCAGTGAACCAAGATCATGCCACTCCACCCTAGCCTGGGCGAAAGAGCGAGACTCCATCTCAAAAAAACAAAACAACACCACCAAAACAAACAAACAAACAAAAAAATATAATTCAAATACATTTGAATTATAGTAGCAAGGATTTTTAAGCATATACAATTATGGACATTTTCTAGTATTGTGTATTTGATTTTGAAGACTGCATATGCTCTGTTATATGTTGTATCATATGATGTTTAAATGTATTCTTCTATTCAAAGTCTTGAATATAATAGGCACACAAGGCATTTTTCAGTGTGCTCTAGGTCACTTGTGGTATTAAATCGTGAAGGGAGAGGGAAGGATGGATGCCTGACCTTTGGTTTTTGTGAAAGCCACAGGTCCAAGCAGATTCCATAGAGAAAAGGTGGAGGTAATGTCACCAACCATGTTTAATAGGGCAACATAGACAGACTGAGGAAGAATGTGGACAAAGCTAGCTAACAGTGAAGGAGGAGAAAGGAATAATCCAAGCCAGATGAGCTGCTGTTTCCTGGGGTCATGGCTGGGAATTGTTGCCCTGGGGTAGCTGGATGAAGTTACCTGAGATGAAGGGTAAAGATGAGAGAGGTTTACTTCCTACTTAATCGTGCTTTCTGGGGGCTAGAAACACCATCATTATCATCCCTAACACACATTTATTGACTGTTTTCTCTATTCAGTGGACCTCTAAGAAAAGCGGAATGCCTTTGAAAGTGTGTGCTTAACAACCAGAAGTATACTGAGAGAGAAAGAAGACCATTTGGGCAGTTTGCAGAGACTTAAGCCATCAAAATCATTCCTTCAAAAATGATTCTAAATTATCACAAGGCAAAATGTTAATGAGTTATTGAATATTGGTTATAACTGACACATTATTTCTAGGACAAAAAAAACCCCAACCTAGTCTAGTTGTATTTTGCAGTTATATGTGCAGTGGGTAGCAATATTCAAAGCCCCTCACAAAATCTTTGTGCTCATTTTGTGGGACTTACTTTAGAATATAATTTTTATTGGACAGAGTATGCACATTTAAGCTTATTTTGTATTGGGTTTAATTAATAATTATGGTATTCTCTGTGTGTGTGTGTGTGTGTGTGTGTGTGTGTGTGTGTGTGTGTGTCCTGCTCAAAATCTTGAATTGTATAGTAGGCACAAAAGGCATAAAAGTAGTTTTTTGGTGTGCTTAAGGTTCTTTGTGATATTAGTCTGCAAGGGAGGTTTACTTAGTGACTTTATTTCCAGAAACACACTGCAGTTTCAACTGGAAACTGTTTGTGGAGCAAGTTATAATGCGGCGTTTAACAATGTCTTCTGCCATACCTAAATGCAGCCTGAGAGTTGGCTTTTTAAACTTTTTGACAATGATTATTTTCATGGCAAAATGGGCTAATGTGACCATCAAACATATCTATACTTCTGTTCAGTAGGTTATAACATCTTATGAATTCTTAAGTTACTTTTCTTGAGAATACCATATGCAAATACTCCACAGTAAACCCAGAATTTTCAGATTTGACTAGATATTTCTTTGGCAAAATTTGCCACTGATGCACATTATAAAGGGAATGTACCTTGGGGGAGATTGGTGCATATTACAGAATTAATTTCATAGAATGAAGAATAATATAGAAATTTCTTAATTGGACAGTTTCTTTATCTCAGTCAAATTGGCTACTCTAGGGAAATAAAAGAAAGATTTCACTAAAGTACAGGCCAAGGTTGGATGCCAGCAGTACCTCTTGTATAGCGCTTTTGGAATTGCAGATCAGGAACCCAGGAAATGCATGCTGTCTCTAGTTGGTGCTTCAGGTCAAATATCCCCACTTAGAGCTCCCTTGACCAAGAGCCCCTTGACCTCCACTGTTCTGTTCCTTTGTTCCATTTGGCCCTTGCTGGGAGAGGCCTTTGCTTGTAAAGATTCCAGCCAGGCTCCGGGCCTATCTTTCCATCATCATCTCACCAGGGCACCAAAGCACCCAGCTGAGTTTCATTGTTCCCCTGTTTAACCTTACTATGAGCACTGATCCACCATGAAAGGAATAATAATTCCAGACGTTACAAATGGAATGTAAAATGTGGTAAACTTGTCTGATGTTCAGAAATGTGCTTTACTGAGTTACAGTCTCAGCCAGTTGCCTTGAAGACGGAGGAGACCCAATTGATCAAAGAGCAAGGAGCAGATGTCTTCCACAGGGAAGCCAGGTAAAAGGTCGGTGGTTTCCAGGTAGGGCAAACAATGTCAGGGTCTGGCCTGGATCCCTTCATATGCTTTTTACTGTTTTTCTACCCCCGCTGTCTATTTGATTTGATTTTTCTTTTTTGTCCTTTTCTTGGTGGAAAGATCCTTTCCAACCTTGACTGCGAGAACCTACTTTGAAACCCACTTTGTTTAACGAATAGAAAAACAGAAGTAGCTGGGAGGCTATGATGCCCCCAGCCTGTACACACAAACACATAGATTTTGACTCATGACTGTCTAGTGCTGGAACATGAAGGCCAAAATCCTTTGCCTCAGATCACGGCAACTTGGACATGTAACCCACATTGGAATCTCCTGTGGGCTCAGGCCAAATCTACCCCTATGAGACATTTCCAGGGTTCTGTTCTTCTTGGCTTCCTCCCCTCCCTGGTCTGCTTTCCCTGCCCCCTCACCACGTGTTCCTAGGGAGTACTGCCTTTATGGTTTCTTGCACACAAACCCTCCTTTCGGTGTCTGCTTCTAGAAAGCCTGGACTAAGACAACAGATCAGCACACGTATTTAGGGAAGACAGGGGAGCTAATGAGCACTGACACAAACACAGCAAGTTGCATGTGGCTGTGTTGCCTACTGGCTAAGAGCAGAAGGTCTAGACTCAGAGAAACCTTGGTTACACTCTCACCTCCTCCTTTGGTAGCTGTGGAACATTACGCAAAGTGGCCGACCAATCTGAGCTCCATTTTCCTTGCAGAGTGGAGGAAAAATGAAACCAAACTCGTAAGATTGTTTGTGAAGCTTAAAAAAAATATTGCACAAAAAGAATTGTTTGTGGTGCATAATAGATTCTCAATAAATGTTAGCTTTATAGAAAATCTTTCTCAAGTTTTAAAGGAGCCTGTATGCTTAGATCTATACAACTCAAAAAGGCCTTGTGAGATGGAGCAGTTATTGGTGTCCCCATTTGATAGTGAAGAAAATAGGCTCAGAAAGGTTAAATGACTGTGTATTAAGTCACATGGCTTGTTGTGATCTGTTATGAGGACCCCAGGCTCTGGAATAGCAGAGTACTGTATTATCTAGGGTATGCAGAGCCTCTCAGCATCTAGCAATCTGACATTTGGAGATTATATTTGCCTGAACCAGTGAGCACATTGAACTCCAAGTATAAAAATAGACCTGAGATTTCTAAAGATCAGAAATATTAATAGTATATTACTAAAGAAAGGTGTAAGATAAAGAAAAGAAGAACACAAAGTATGTCCTCAACCATTCTTTGAATGCTACAAACAATAATATTTCATGAAGTGTAATTTTTCCTTCATTTTGAATGATTCCAATTGCTGGTATTGATTATTCTACCTTATGTAGAGGAAATGAAAGAGATTTTAGATCATGGTGTTCTCACAAGCTCTTGAATCTGTGAATTTGAAAATATCACAATGAAAAATGTGAAGGTCATGTGCATAAATCTACATATGATAACATTCATGTATGTGTTAATTACTTCTGTATCAATTAAGATCAGACATATGGAAAACCATATGTACTGGGAGGAAAAAACTCAGGTGTGTTCAATATATCATAGTGCAGGAAATCTAACCTGGCCTGACTGTTGTTGAAGGGCATGTGTGAGTCAAGTCTTTAATTTGTAATAGAATGAAAAGGACTATATTTCACTACTTTAGGCAGGAAGGTCAAGGGTAGGAAATATTCTTAGAAATAGGACTTTGATTAATATATAAAGGAATTCCAATTATATTTGAGTTTACTGGAGGGCTTGGGGCCACCAAATCTTAGAGACTTAAGCTACCTATGAGAACATCCAGAGAACAGAAAAGATGCAGTGGGAAAGACACAAAATAATGTCATATAGGTGAGGGGTCTTTAATTTTTTGTTTGAGGCAAGGAGAAAATGCAAGCAAGACATGCAGAAGTATAGAAATGTTTTTTGAATACTGGGTGGGCTGTGCTCTAGATGAAGGTATAGAATTCTTGCCAGTCCTTCTTAAAGGTAGGATGAAAATTGGAAGAGGAAAGCTATGAAGCAAATCAGAGGATGTACCTTTTCCAGCTCAGTTAGAAACAGCGAGTGAGTTGTCCATCACTAGAGGTGTTTTCCACTTATCAAAGACGTTATAAAAAGCTTCAGATACCTGACTCTCCCTCAGCATTATGAATATTTCATTTTAGGTTTCATAATTTGTGGTCCTTATCATTTAAACGTAATCTGCATCCTTAATATTTTTAATGTGCCATGAGTTTTATACTCTTGTGGGCTTTGTGAATCTAGTTAAGCTGTCTCTGTCTTAAATTCAAATATACCATACCTCATGTCATTATCCTCTACTCAAAGTAATGGGTATTAATTATTGATGCTAGTTCCCATATAAAAATGAAGATTGTATTTTTTCAAGTGGATAGAATTATTCCAAATATATTTTTAGTTAAAATAATTGGATAATGTGTGTGTAATGTAATAATATCTTCAGAGTGCTGAGGGAGAGAAAAGGGAGGGACAGGTGGTAGCAAGGAGTGAATGAGAGAGGAACTCCACACCAATAATTATATATCCAAAAAAATAATTTCATAAATGGGTCGAAGGAAATATTTTCTAGTAAACAAATTTCAAGAGATTTTCTACTAAGAGAGGACCAGTAAAGAGTGTACTCCTTGAACAAGGGAATATTATCAGGAGAACATGAGATATAAATAATGTTTGTTATTGTTGTTGTTTTTTCTTTTTCCTTTCTCTAGAAAGGGTGGATCACCAGGAAGAAATAAGTCCAGATTTCCCATCAGTTCAGTGGTATGCAGCCCAGAGTCAGAATATATATATTTTTTTCTTTTTTTCTGAGACAGAGTCTCACTCCCTCACCAGGCGCCAGGCTGGAGTGCAGTGGCGCGACCTCGGCTCACTGCAACCTCTGCCTCCCGGGTTCAAGCAATTCTCCTGCCTCAGCCTCCCGAGTAGCTGGGACTACAGTCGCGTGCCACCACGCCCAGCTAATTTTTTTGTATTTTTAGTAGAGACGGGGTTTCACCATGTTGGCCAGGATGGTCTCGATCTTTTGACCTCATGATCCGCCCGCCTCAGCCTCCCAAAGTGCTGGGATTACAGGCGTGAGCCACCGCGCCCAGCCAGAATATAATTTTTTAATAGAAAATGTGTTGTAGTATTTCTTGAAAAACAAAATGGATTCGACAAGGGCAAGAGTGGATGTAGATAGCCATTTTGCAGGCTACTGCAGTGATTTTGACATTGGAGGGAGGGAGGTTGAATACATAGAGAAACAATTAAGTGTTAGAATTAATCAGATTTGATGATTAATAGCATGTGAGGAGCTAAGGCTAGCCAGGATGCAGTAAGAGCACCCGAGTGGATGTTGGTGCCTTTTAGCAAGGTAAGCAACAGACAGACTTGGGAACAAGACCATTAGTTTAGTCCAGAGGCTGTTGATTACAAAATGTATATGAGAGATCCAGGTGAAGATGTCAAGTGGACAATTGAATATATTGGCATAACCTGGTAGGCAGCTGAAGCAGCTTGCTTTGGTATTCAAATAAATTATGTTGAACCCTAATCAACCCTAATCAGCATGAAGAGAGCCTACAGCCCTCCCAATGTGTAGGGCTTATTGATGGCAGGGCTGGTGGTAGAAAGGCAGGCAATATATTAACAGTTTTCTGATCATCTCAGTCAATATTTCTGCTTTCATTGAATTTGTTCAGTAGACTGTCTCCTGGTCATGTGCTATCTGTCTGTTCTTCTACATTGCCACACATGTAGAAAAGAACCCTGTTTTATTGATAAAATCACCAACAACAACTATTTACACAAGGCCTTTATTTAGCCATCTGAAGTTCTTTGGGATTGGAAGGGTTAACATTATAGCAGTAGTTTTCCAACTTCCTTGCTTTTCAGCCTTGCCAACGTATTGATCAGCTATCTTCTTCTTCAAGACCCTTTCTTTTACTGCTTTTTGGATTCCTCCTAGAGGCGCTTCTGGGAAAGTCTGTACCCCTCACTCCATACAGCACAGAATTTGACATTTCCATAGTCCCCAGTTCATTTCATGCTCACTCTTATCTTTCCCCAATTTCATTAAGATCCTGCCCTGCACAGAGATCCAGGATTTGCCCCTCTGCAGCCCAGAACTTTCAGAGACAGTGACATGTCAGCCTCTTTCTTCCTGTAATGGAGCAGAAAAAAAAAAAAAAAAAAAAAAAAAAAAATATAAATATATGTTGAAAAAAAAAAAAAAAAAAAAAAAAAAAAAACATTTAGTTTTCCCATGGAAATAAAATATGGTGGAAGTAGCAACAATTTTACTCTCAAGGAACTTTTTACTCTATCCAACATTGGGTCTTGAGCTCACAAAAGAGATCCAGTTTGGGGACAAATTTTGAGTCATCAGAATGCAGATCATAAAAGAGGGAGTAGCTGGAATGGGTGATAGTGCTCCACACACAAGGTAGAAAAAGAAAGGGGAATGGTTATTGTTTTTGCAAGAGACGAAAAATTAAGCTTTTTGGTCCCAGACCACACTTGCCAAGAGAACCCTGGGGTATATAAGGTGTGTGTATGTGGGGTTATAGGAGAAGGGGTGAAGAGCAGTTCCATAGTCAGCATTTAAGGGAAAATTTTAGCGATTTGAAGGGAGTGAATTATCAACGCTTTATTTCTGTTTTGTTAGAGAAGAAAAATGTTTTATGAAGCATTGTGTTTCTGAATATGAATTTAATTCAATTCTGTTCTATCAGACCTTCCTTAAAATGATTCACACATTCAACAAACACCATTATTCTACTTCTATTTGTTTTTAAGTACTTTGTACGTTTCAAAAAACAAATTTCAATATTTTGGGCATTCAAAATGAAGTATCATTCTCCAATGTAATTAAAGGAAGTATTTGGGCATGTAATCAAATGTCTCTTCATCAAGGCAATAGGTCTATAGATGAAGTAAACCTCTTTCTTACTTTGGGATTCATCAAAGTGGCCATACTACAAATGAGTATTGTACAGTTTCTTCATTTTGTGAAGATAGATACAGAGAGCTGGAAACAGGGCAAACCCATGAATTGACCATGAACAGTAGTAATGGTCTGGTCATTCCCTGTGTTTTGTAACTCCAGTCTTGAAGTTGAAAGCCAAGTGCAGTCTTCTGTGTGCCAGCTCAGCAACCTAACAGTATCAGGTACACAAGCTAGATCTAGAGTTTGGATGTCAACACCAAGGTCAAGTGGCCAGTTACACACATATGGGCTTGACCATCTGCCTATTGGGAGGCCTGTATAGGGTAAAATGTAGGCATGCAGTAAGTGTGAGATTTCTGAGGTAGTTGATCTCTATGGATTTCTAACCCAAACCCATAGTGTGCCCCTGACAAGCTCCACTGGGGTGTTGACAACACAAATCGCAGATGCTTTCATGTTTCATTCAGAGATGCCCCTGCCCTAGCCAGTGACCTTCCCCATAAACAGGAGAAGACAGTAGAATAAAAAATGATAGCCTAGGGATATATGCCACCAGGCAGATGCAGCTGGAACCTATGCCGCAAGAATCTAGCCAGGACTTCTTAAAAACTAGTTAGGTCTATGAGCCAATAACCAAGACTTATACTAACCGTCCCCTTGAGAGGCTTAACCACCCATTTAACTTGCTCAAGTGTGAGTGAGTAACTGTAAGCCTTGGGACCTCTTTGCAGGGCATCCTTAATTAACTTTGAAGTTGGGATGATCTCAAAAGACTATGCCCAGAAAACTGTAATAGGCAGGCCTGTTCATAAAGTGCCCTTGATTTATAGTTGCAACATCTCTCTTTGTGTGTACCTCAGTACTTTGCAGCCTTCTCAAGTCATAACAAATGCAGAATCCAGTAAATGAATGGGGTTTTGTGGAAGAATGTAAAAACCCAGAGGACCCAACTGTTCCAGGTCACCCCCTCTGATTAATATCTGGCTAAGCGCCTTTAGTTAAATATCTCTGGATAAGTATCCTTACACACTTATAACTCATTCATGGCATACCAGTGTACTTAGGCATTGTACATTATTCCACAATTCTTCTTAATCCCTTAAATATTTGTTCTACTATTGATAAAAATCAACTCATTATCTCAGTGTTCTAATTTATTTAATAACCAAGGGGTGGTTACTCTATAAAAATATTTTCCAGAAAAGATGTTCACTGCCAAACATCTAGAAATACCATCCGGCTTCTCATTTAAATTTTAATTATCATAGTAGTTGAAATGATACTTTAAAGTTAATGTTTCTTATTTGGCTTTACTGGTATAGTGTCTCTTGCCAACATTTTCACTTTCTTTATGCTATAAATGTTTCATGCCTACAAGTCATTATGTTTCGCCAGTATTTGGCTTTATGATCTTTCTTTGCAAAGCCAAAAGTCCAGCATGCTTGAGGACAGTCTCTTGATTGAAAACATTATCTTAGGTTTTATCACACCTGCGGTTTCTGTGCTTTTTTCAATTGTCTGCCACCTTAAAAACTGTAATACGTGCTTTACTTGTTGCTCTGTCTTCTAGAATACACACACAAATATACAGTTGTACTTTGATTCTTGATTCATTTTCCATATATTGATGCTTGAGGACAGTGTTATTTGATTATCTTGTCATTTCTAGTTTCATAGAAGTCAGAATAAATCTTTCATTTGTTTAAACATTTTTTTCTCTTCTGATTTTGCCCATTGAACCATGAGAGTATTGTGGTAAACAAGATTAGGCAAGAAACTCCTGTAATCTGCTGGGTGTATTGGAAAGAACATGGGATTACTTTTTGGTTAAATAAACCTGGGTTTCAGTTTTGACTTTATTACTTATATTGCTTTGGAAAATAATTAATGCTCTGAGTCTTTTCCTCACCTGAAAATATGAAAATCCCAATGCTTGTTTTAGGTACCTTGAAGAACTATTTTAAGTAGTACATGAAAAAGTTTTCTACTTAGAAAAAACATCTATACATGCTTTTCTCCAGTTTCAGAGGATGAAATATCCCTTCTTTTTTGAAGTTACTCCTCCATTTGTATTCCTGATTCCTTTGCCTCTCACCTTCTTCAGGGTGTGGTGCCTACTCTTATTCCTCTTTTGCAGCTTTACCTTCTCCTTCCTGATTAACTGCCCTCAGCCTTTATACTAGTCTAGATTCTCTCTCATCCTGACGGTATGCCTCCTTTCATCTTTTATTCCTTGCTATACCTCCCACTTCTCCCAAAAAATCGCCCCATCTTTGACCTTCAAACATCAAATACTTTTAATCCTATAAATATGTATATTCCAAATTTGCTTTATCATTTTAAACTTTCATTCTGTCCTTAATCCACCTGCTATGGTTAAAATGTGTAACCCAAAGCTCTCGTCTTGGAAATTTAATCCCCAGTGCAACAGCATTGAGAGGTAGGATCTTTAAGAGGTGATTAGGTCATGAGGGCTCTGCTTTCATGAACGGATTCATGCCATTATTGCAGGAGTGGGTTAGTTATTACAGGAATGGGTTCTTGATAAAAATATGAGTTTGGTGCTCCCCCTTCCCTGTCTTGCATGCTCTCTTTCTCTCACCATGTGACGCCTTCCACCATGTTATGACACAGCAGGAAGCTCCTCACCAAATGTGGCCCCTTGATCTTACATTTCCCAGCCTCCAGAACTGTAAGAAATTAATCTCTATTCTTTGTAAGTTACCCAGTCTCGGGTATCCTGTTAGAGCAGAACAAAGTGAACTAAGGCAACACCACTATTTGGACTTGACTCAAATGGGAAATGCTAGTGTAACTGTCACCAGAGATCTCCTGTGTTTTTTTCCAATTTATTTTATTATCACTACTTTTTATTGATATGTAATAGTTGTACATATTTTGGGGGTACATGTGATATTTTGATACACAAATCCAATGTGTAATGATCAAATTTGAGGGATATCCATCACCTCAAACATGTATCTTTTCTTTTTGCAGGGAACATTCCAGTTCTTCTCTTCCAGCTATTTTTAACTATACAATAAATTATTGTTCTAGTCTCCATACAGTACTATCAAATGCCTATAACTCATTCCTTCTAGCTAAGTGTATTTTTGTACCTTGTAACCAACCTCTCTTCATTTCTCCCTCTTTACTGCCTTTCCTATCCTCTGGTAACCACCATTCTGCTCTCTACCTCCATTAGCTCTTCCACGTTCTTTAATGTAAAGATAAAGGTTAAAAAAAGATACAACCTTAAAGTTCAGTGGCTTAACCAAATAAAAGTGTATTTTTTACTCATCAAATAGTACGTATTTGATCCTCATCAGGAAGTTCTTCTTTAGTCAGTGATATAGGGACCTACACACTTTCCATCTTGGAGTTCTGCCTTCTTTAATACCTGGCTCCCAAAGGGCGTGTCTCCATTCTAGCCATATAGAAGCAGAAAAGAACAGGGAAGATCATGTGTAGGAAGTTTTTATGGTTTTTAGGGTACACCCTAAATCCAATATGACTGATGTCTTTATGAGAACAGGGAAACTTGCACGAAGAGAAACACACACACAGGGAAAATACCATGTGACAATGAAGGTAGAGAATGGAGTGATGCAGCTGGAAGCCAAGGAATGCCAAGGGTTGCTAGCAAGCACCAGAAAATAGGAAGATGTAAGGAGGGTCTTCCCCTAGAGCCTTCAAAGAGCATAGTCCTGCTGGTATTTAGGTTTTGGGCTTTCCCCAAAACTGTGAGACAATAAATTTCTGCCATTTTGGGCTATCCGTTAGTGGGCATTTTGTTACATGGTTCTAGGAAACTAATATACAGTTAAGCTTAAAAGGGGATACATTACTCCCGCTCACCCTTCATTGCTTGGAACTCAGACCTATGGACACACTGAATATAAAAGAAACCAGGGAAATATAGTCTAGCCCTGTGTCTAGGAAGAAGAGAAGATTATGGGTCTTAGAGATCAGCCAGCAGTTTATTCCACCGCTCCACATGACCACATACTATGAGCATTTTTAGTCATGTGCTGCTACATTTGACCCTGTGGTCTATACAGTTCTTGATGTTGATGACAAAATAGAGGCACTAGACAAGATGCTTGATGTCTATTATCTTAAACCTTCACAACAACCCCACAAAATAAGGATTGTTATTTCATTTCTCAGTTGACACTTTCCTGGCAGCTCTGTTTATTTTATTTCCCCCACATAACTTTCTTAGGTTTCTATATCTTTGATTATTGCCTTTTTGTCACTCTTATAGGTTCTTCTCATAGGCACATCTTGGACTTAGGTGTTCCCTGATTGTCACCTTGGTCTTTTGTCCTTCTTAGTCAACATGCATTCCCTTAGTGATCTAATCCTTTTGTGGTTTTACCTGCACCTATCTGTTGATGACTCCAAAATTTAAGTCTCCATACCTGAACTTCAGAATATGTCCAAATACCTACTGCATATAGCCTGCAGATACCTAAAACTCAGCTTCCCCTGAAAGGTATGTCTACAAATTTATCCTACAAATGCTCTTCCTTGTTTATTCTCACAGTAAGTGACACTACCTGGTCAGGTCACCCAAACCAGAAAACTAAAAATAACTGAATTCTTCTGGGTCTTTACCAATGTTGCCTTCTAGGTATATCTTTGAACCAGCTCCCCCAGATTCTAACCATAAATCATATAGTTCTGTTTTATTATTCCTCACTGGCTTTTATGCCAGTTTCTTTTGATGGCCTCATTTATTAATTTTGCATCCTTTACATCCACTGTCTACACTGATCCCAGAATTTTCTCTCCGAAATGCTAGCTATGTGCAGTTCCCTATTCACTCATCAGTGACTTCCCATTATGTACTGATTCAAGCTCCTTAGCATGGCATATAAGGCCATGAATGACCTTTCTCTTCATGCCTTTTCTTCAGCCTCATCTTCTCTTCCACTCTCTACTGTAATTTCTGTTCTAGTAATAACAAATTTAGTTCTCCCAATACAGCATGCAGTTTCAATCCTCCACGCATTTGCTTAGCCTGATGCCTCTCCCTAGATGAACATCTCTTTTTTCTGCATATAGCTAACCCCTCTTATCCTTTAAAGTGACCTAAGTATCTCTTCTTAAGATGCCCAAATAGCCCTCCCCCGGGCTGTATTCACACCCTGTGGTTTTCTGTATCTTTGCACTTATAATGGATGCACAAATCCTTATTTCTGTGTCTTCTCCTAAGAGTGGGTTCCCTGAGGGCAGAGAAGCTGGTCCAAGTACTGACCTAACACAGCAGTTTCTGAAGCATAGTAGATGCTAAGTAAACATTTACTAAAAGAAGCTGAGCTTCTTGCAGAGGATATTATCACCTAGATAGAGACTTTGAGTCTTGATATAATCATAGATGATAGCTCATCACCTTTAAATCCCAAAAGGAAAAGAGATATCTTAGTTTATAAAAATCTATGAAAATTGTATTTCAGAATCATTAAAACTGATAAAAATAGAATGTAAAATATACAAAGTCCTAAATTTTATCTGATTCTCTGGGCTTTATTGATTTAAGAAGAAAAAGAAGCAACAATGTTTTGATGCTTCCAGGAACCTCTAACTTCAAAAGCTGGTGATTTGCATTTATCCTCTTAAAAAGCTCTCAGTGTATCTGTCCTACCCAAATGCATGTCACTGGCACTTGACACATAAGAAGAGACTATTGGAAGCTAAAGGACTGCCAAACATTATTTTGGTGATAAAAGATTATGAACAACTTAGTCCAGCAAGAGTTCGGGGGCGTGAGGGGGAAGAATAAAAGAATTAGAGCCCGCCAAAGAACTTATGGCATAATGCTCATTTATTTAACAATAAATGAAGCATACATGTTTTAAACTTTGTTATAAAAATTTTAAATATAATAACTGAAAGTAAATTGAATAGTAAAACAACCATGTACATAATCCAGCTTCCACAATTATCAATATCCCACCATTTATGAGTCACCTATATACCTAGACATTCCCCATTCTTTTTTTCTGTTAAAGTAAAATTTAGGGTTTCATTTTGCATATCGAAAAGCATAAAAGTCAATATACCTATGTCAAAAATATGCCTATCATAAATACAAAATATTAGATTTTTGTTGTTTGCTTTTTATTGCCTTAAATGTAAAATAACTTTTTAAATGTAGTTAATAAAATGTGGCAAAAAATCCACAGAAGTAATCAGTTGTTACTCATATGA
Organism: Cebus imitator; assembly: GCF_001604975.1. Taxonomy (NCBI): domain Eukaryota; kingdom Metazoa; phylum Chordata; class Mammalia; order Primates; family Cebidae; genus Cebus; species Cebus imitator. The sequence continues at coordinate 281,705 of NW_016107716.1, forward strand.
ATGACATTATTTCCACTTCTGAATTGTTTCCAGAAGCATTTTATTGTATCAGTTCAGGACAGGAGCTAGCACACTCTACCCCACTGACCAAATCTGGTTTCCTGCCTGTTTTTGAAAGTAAAGTTTTATTGGAACACAGCCATACCCATTCATTTGTGTAATGTCTGTGGCTGCTCTTGGGCTACAATGGTGGAGTCAAGTAGTTGCAACAGCCTGTTTAGCCTGCATAGCATAAAACATATATTTTTTTAAAAAGTTATTTTATTTTTTACTTCTATATTTTTAGAGATGGAGTCTCACTGTATTTCCCAGGCTGACCTTGAACTCCTTGCCTAATGTGATCCTCCTGCCTTGGCCTCCAATGTGCTGGGATTACGGACATGAACCATCACATATCTGGCCCTATACAGATAAAGTTTTCCAATCCCTGGTTTAGCACTTGAGGTTCCTCTTGTTATCCATGTGGCCTTAGGTGACACACATAACTTCTCTGAGATTATATAATCATCTGTAAAGAGGAAGGAAAGTCAAATCTAACTCACAGGGTCGTTTTGAGTCTCAAAAGAGTTAATATATGAATAACATGTAGAACAGTATTTGGACCATAATAAGCACTCATGTTACCTTTATCATCATAATGAACATTCTCAATGTCAGTGATGGTGGTGATAGAAACAAGTGGGCTTCAGATTGCAGCTATGTCACTTAGGGTCTTGAGGAACTAAGCTATTCTGGCCAGGCCCATTGGTGTATTTTTAAAAAGGAGATAGTTGTCTCTTCCTTGTGAGATTGTGTATGGAATGAAGGTGACAAAGCCTTTGCGACATGGAAACATTTCATGAAATGGGGACTGCCGTTAGTATGGTTTTGCAGGTATTCTCCACTTGGAAGTCACTGGGCATGTGGGTCCTTGTAGATATCTGGCTAACAGGTACTGAAGTGGCCTCATGGGGTTAATTTCCTGCAGTGCAGAGTCTGGGCTTCAGTTTTGAAGGAGCCTTATTTTGTTGTTTCTACAAGAGCATGTTTCTCCCTCTTAAACTTCAAGTCATAAGATTGACATATACACATTTACTATTAAAACTAGAGCAATAATGAGCAAACAACCTAAAGGAGAAAGGATGTCAATTAAGGTACTTGGAGGTGGGGATAATTGTTCCTGACAGAGGGACAAGTAGGGTGACCAGCTTGCCATGGTTTGCCTATCATGTACTATGATTTTACATTGGACATGCTTGCATCACAGGAAACCCCTTACTTCCCCTCATGAACCAGGACAGTTTGTCACCTTAGGAGAGGTGAGAGTATGCCTGGCATGCAAGAACATTTGCAAGCAGACAAATGTGGCTGGACTGGAGTGAGTATTAGAGGAAGTGACAAATGTTGAAGTCAGCAGTGAGGTAGGGACATCACATACACAGGACCCTGTCAGGTATTTTGAGGACTAGCTTTGACTTGGAATGAAAGCCAATAGAGAGTTGGCATTAATGTGACATGAGCTAATGTCTCTTACTAAAGGCCTATGCTGGCTTCCGTTTTAAGTATAGAGAAGGGCAGCAGCAGGGAAACTACTTGGAAGCTACCACAATAACCCAGGCACCAGATGATAGCAGCTTGGGCCAAAGCCTGGTTAGCTGTGGAGGTGAGAAGTGGAGGGATCTTGGATGTATGTTGCAGGTGGAACCAACAATTCCCTAACAGTTGGGATATGGAGTGTGTCTTAGTCTGTTTTGTGTTGTTATAACAGAATTCCACAGACTGCATAATTTATAAAGAAAAAAATTATTTTTCACAGTTCTAAAGGCTGGGAAGTCTAATAGCAAGATGCAGACACCTGCCGAGGGCTTCTTGCTATGTCATCCCATGGCAGAAGGGCAAAGAGAGGGTGAGAGAAAGAGATAGAACTCACAGCCACAAGCCCTTTTGTCATCAACATTAATCCATTCAAGAGGGTGGAACATTAATACCTTCCATTAGGCCCCACTGCTCAACACTGTTGCATTGCAGATTAAGTTGCCAAAATGTACTTTTGGGGGGACACATTCAAGCCATAGCAGAGTAAAAGAATGAGAAGAGTCGCCGGCGACTCTTGAGCCTTTGTTCTGAGTTACTGATAGGAAAATATTGCCTTTTCCTGAGACTGAGAAGGACAACTTCTCAGTAAAGTAAGCCAGTTTTCAGTAGAGAAAAATTAAGGCCTAATGCTGTGCCTTGCCATTGCTAATACAGAGCAGTAGAAGAACAATTTCTTCTCAGCCTCAGGAAATCAGGAGTTGAGGAGGGAGAACAGGAATTGACTGGGAGATACCTATTAGATATGCAAGTGGCAATGTTCATAGGTAGTTGGATTTAGAAGTTTGGGGTTCAGATACAGGAGACAGTTGGGCATTGTCTTGGGGGCTCAAGATCCTCTTTTTCATTTCATTGTGGGATCAGTATTTCACATTGCAGCTACTTTCTGAAAACATTTTACTGTAATTTTGCCCTGTGTTAACATGTCTAAAAATACTGTGTGATGATAATTCCATTTCTTCACAACAGGTGCTGATTGGAATTAAGTGAGATGTAAGTGGAGGCTACTGTATGTTTGTTTTCCCACAAGACTTTAATGAGTTGTCTATTAGTTTAACATAATAAACTTTTGAATACCAGGAGTTGTTTGATTATGTAATAGTATATTCTTGAAGAATGCCTAAAGCTACTGTTTGGTTGATTTAAAAGAGTTTCTTTACTAATTTTGAAACAACAAAGTTATTTTAAGATACTCTGAATTGTTTTTTGCCTTTCAAGATAAGAATATATGGGGTTGGGTTGTATTAAACCTCATGAAATATACTTAGAAAAACACTATTGAAATTAGATGTTGTCCTCTTTCCATCTCCTAAGTAGGCTCAGGGTTAAGAGCTGTAGTGTAAAGTAGGCCAGTTTTCACTAGAGGAAAATTAAGGCCGAATGCTGTACACTACCATTGCTAATATATAGCAGTAGAAGAAAAATTCTTCACTTTGGTTTAATGTAAAAACAGGAGTTATCTGTGTTTTGGTTTCAGCCTGTATTCAAAGACAAAGTAATTCTCAATCTTGGCTGCACTTTGGAGTCATCTGGGAACCTCTAAAAATACCTAGGTCCCACCCTGAAAGATTCCGATGTAATTAGTCTGCAGTGTGACCTGAGCACCAGGATTTTAAAAATCTCTTGAGGTGATTTTAACATGCAGATAAATCTGAGAAGCCCTGGTACAGAACAGATTTTGATGCTGCAGTTTGCTGGTTCATTCAACAGTGAAGATTTTTTATGGTAAATTAATCGACTTCTAAAACTGAAGAAGCAGCCCAGTAACTGTAATAAGATTCTTTTGTGTTCATATGGGTTCGGATTCCTTAGGGACATTTTTGTGGGGAATGTGCTGATTGTTACCTACACTCAGGCTCTGTGCTAGATGATGACAGTGAGCCTTTTCTAGGCTGTTAACAGCCATGTACGTGTTTAAAGGGCATTTTGATTTGCAGAAACTACCCCTTGGGGAAATTTTCTCAGCTTTACTTTTCTGAATTCCCTTTATTTCATGAATTTCTGCCACATTATTTTTCTTTTTTTTTTCTCTGACTCACATCAGCAATATAAACAAATAGGTCACGTGGACAGATGTTCCAATGATACAGTAGCCCTTTATGATTACAATACAGTTTTAAACTTGGGTGATTAGACCTCAATTAAGAACCCCCGACAACCGCACATGAATTAGGATGTTAGTAGTCTATCCAGGAAGATAATTGAATTCTGAAATTGAAAACTCATATAAATGAACAGGCCATAGGAGGAGAAAACATTGTTATTATATGTGGTGAAATATGTGACTACTAGTTGTATCAGTTAGCATTGGCTGTGTAATTAAACCACCCCAATCTCAATGGCTGCAATAGTAAAGATTTCTCATCAGTTTGCAAGGCTCACTGATCTAGGCTAGCATCCATTGGGTTTACTTTTCGGAATTCCCTGTAAGCTAGCTCTTTTCCTTATGATTCTTATCCTTCTGCTGGGACCAGTGGGTCAGTGTAGACATGCCCTTCCTCTTCAGATGGCAGAAGTGCAAGAGAACAAAAGAAAATACACCAGACTCCTTAAAGTCTGGGCTTGGAAATGTAGTAGCATTTCTGCCTCATTCTGTTGGTGAAAGCAGCAACTGGACCAAGTACAGAATAAAGGGATGGGTTGGGTCCTATCTTCACAGTGGGGCAGCATGGCAAAGTTACCTTACTCGGACCATTACTGGAATCTATCATACCAGTTGATCACTGTCCTTCCTTGTATTTATGTATTAAGAACTTTGAAACAGGATGTATGGTAAATGCATGCTTTTGCATTCGCATTCTTTTCCTCTGGAAATAATATAAGAGATGTACTTCCTATGATTGTCACTTCAGAGTAGCCTATAATGGATTTGGGAGACTGAATTAGGTGTGGTTACAGTTGCTCCTCGAGTTATGATGGGATTACATCCCAATAAACTTATCGGACGTTGAAAATATCATAAGTAGAAAATATATTTAATACAGCTAACTTACTGAATATCATAGCTTAGCTTAGCTTACCTTAAATATGCTCATAACACTTCCATTAGCCTACAGTTGGGCAGAAACATGTCCAAAAATGCTGGCAACACAGTATATTGTAGAGTATTGATTGGTTACCCATGTGATTGTGTGGCTGACTGGCAGCTGTGGCTTGCTGCCACTGCCCAGCATTGTGGAGAGGATCATATTACATATTGCTAGCCTGAGACAATATCAGAATTTGAAATGTAAGGTTTCTGATGAATGAATATCACTCTTGCACCATCAAGTGGGAAAATCATAAGTAAAACCATTGTGAGTCAAGGACCATCTGTATAATCAAGAGGGAGAAAGAAGTGCCCTTTTTCTCCACATTATAGGTATACCTATTTAGATGAAAAAATATATTTTAAGCATGACTTCAAAAGCACCTTGTCATTTTCCCAAATTTCTTCTAGAATGCCAAATAATGGTTGTTTGATTAAACTTGATTGACAGCCAATTTTCCCCCTTTTTATAATATAAAAAATATACAGTGCTCCAAATAGCACCTTCTTTTTTTCTAAGACAGATGAGATGCTTAAAAATGAAATCTTGAAGCATGGTTGTTAGTATTAGTCTTGATAAATTTAGTAACAAATTACTGGTTCACTTTTGGGTTACTGACTGTTGGCAGAATGATGTTAAGCTGTTACTTGTCTTGTTGGTTTATACATATTCTTCTACATGGCAAATATTTAGGAGGAATGGTTCGCTTGAATATTTTGGGGTCTACCATAGTTTTCTGAGAAGAATCTGGTGTTCATTTCCTTTCAGCAGCTTTCTTTAGGAGTTTTGCTGTAGGCGGGGATAGAAGTAACATTTGTGGAAAGTGAAACCACTGAGCAGAGGTGGAAAGGTTAATGCAGACCAGCCTGCTGGGTTTCCTCACACAAGCCGAAGGCTCTCCTTAGGAATCTACCAGAAATATCTGTAACTCCCTTCTATAGGCTCAGTCCCCCGAAAAGTTCCCTGACAAACTACTAGTCTTTCCTTCCTTAAATCTGCTGCTGTCTTACTCATTTTTCACAAAAGTAGTGATAGTTGTTAAGGTAATTATACCCCAAAACACAGTGGTTTAATACAATAATAGTTTATTTTTCACTCACATCCCTGACTTATGCAGTTTGGATAGGGTGATCCAACTCTGCACAGTCATTCAAGGATGCAGGCTCCTTTTCTCTGGTAGATCCCCCCCACCTCTAGATCTGTAGAGTCATCTCCCTTTAGCTAGAAGTTGGGGGAAAAGAGTAAAGACCTCAAGTGGGAGATTTTTAATTGATCAGGCTTGGAAGCAGCATACTCACTTCTCACATTATATTGGCAAGAGTTCATCACACACCCATGGCCAACTATAAGGAAGGCTGAAAAACACAACCTACCTGCCTGTTTTCACAGCAAGAGGAGGAAAACATGGATACTCATGAGTGGTAGCAGTCCATAAACACAGGCAGAAAAATATAGGGAGTGCAAATCTTGTAAACATCCAATGGATATGAGCCTCGTACTCTACCTTGAGAGGCAGCTGTGATACAGAGCAAAGTACAATGGACTTCATAGCAGGAAGTCTGGGTTCCAGTCTCAACTCCGTACTCACGAATGGTTCAGGGTCATCCCTCATTTCTTCACCAACAGAAATGAAGGTATTAACCTCTTAGAATGATTTTGAGGATCAACTGGGCTAACAGTTGGGAAATTACTTTGGAGGGGTCATCTTTCCGTTGTATTCTACCATCTCTTAAACAGTGCTAGGCGTAGGCTATAATGGCCTCTCTGATATTCTTTTCCCAAATAAAAGTATTCCATCTCATTGACAAGAGCAGGACATCATTAGTTCCGTAGGGTGCACAGCCTTCTGCAAGGAGTTATGTTTCAAATTTTGGAGACTCTTAACTGTAATGCTAAGGGAGTTTTGATATAAATGTCAATTCAAGCTTTACCCTCTTAGTGAAAATAGTCTTAAAGAGTCCTATTTTTCTTTTAAAATTAAAATATCTGCCGTTGTTTCCCTCCACTGGAACTTTGGCCATATCCTGCATTTCAATCACATGCTTTCCACAAGTCATAAAATGATCATTGAAAACGAATTAAATAACAGTATGAAAAGATTCTAAATGTCCTCAACTATGGATATTTGAAATATTTGATTGGATTGTCTCATCTTAATATATTTATTTGTATAGAATGGAGAGTGGGGGGGTAAAATTTGACTGTTCTTTTTGGTTCTGTTGCCATTCCCACATTTATTTTTATTCTTCTGTTGTTTGCCAGTTTGAAAAGGCTGAGGCTGTAGATTTAGATCATATAATTAGGTAATCCACGGTCTATCAATAAAATGCTAACATATTGAATCATGTGAATAAGAGTTTTGGGAGAAGCCCAGGAGGCAACCCAGCATAATAGGTGGAGCATTGCACTAGAAACCACACAGCTTGGCTCATTGGGTGATTTTGGAACAATACTTACCTCTTCAAAGGGCTTCAGCTTCTTCATTAATAAAATCAGAAAATAATCTTCCTGAAAGCTCTTTTAGAAGCCTTCCAAAGATAGGTTCTGTTCTATACATTGATCCAGTGGCAAGTCTGGGAATCAGTTTTCTGAAACTGAGATTTTAAGCTTATGACATATTTAGGGTCCACTCACATCATTGATAGATACTATTTCTGGCCATGGTTTATTATCAAAAGGACCAAGTTTTTTGAAACTATGTCTAAGCAATGCCATTATAGTCGTGGTGATTTTGCATCCTTGTCCCCAGCGGACGTTTTGCAATGTCTAGAGACAATTTTGGGTGTCACAGCTGAAGTGGGAGGAGCACTACTGTCATCTCTTGGGTGGAGATGAGGGATGTTGATAACACATCCCACGGTGCCCAGGGCATCCTCCTCCACTCCACACACACACAGCCAGGAGTTATCTGCCTCCAAATGTCAATACCTAATGCTGCTGAAGCTGAGAAATTCCGCATTAGAGACAGAAGGTGGAGTCTCAGATTGTCCAAATTTGTGCCATTGGCATGGGGGAATGCATTTTCAGGAAGAAACAGGTCTTTGAACCATGTTTAACTTGGAGTTTGGCATAGGTGAGGGGAGTGAGAAATATGGAGAATGAGAAATGGCCCTAAAAATCATGTACTTGAATCTGGTGACATTTAATTTCCAAAATTCAAACGCACTGGTAGAAAATTCTCTCTGAAATTACTGATTCCTGGATCCTTCAGAAAGAATTTCCAGTTGCAAAAATATCCATGTGCTCACTGTATGTAATGTCATCTACTGGCTATGAGCCACATGTAGAATTTCTTTTTTTGGCTTCAGTTTTATTAGTTGCTTTTCTTTTCCCGATCAATTCTCTATAATGCCAATCTAATGAGGAATATTAGCATGCCAAATGCCATTGTCTTTTTCAAAAAAGTATGCTTTTAAAAACATTTTCTTTACTTTATCTTGGATGAGCTGTGTAATTGAGCCATGTGTCAGATAATTTTCTATTCTCTTAAAACTGGCCATCTGGTTGATTCATATCTCCTGAAAACTGAAATCAGTTTGTTAATTTCGCTTAGGGAATTGCGAGAGAGAAGAAAATACAGAGCAGTCTTGATACTGCAATTAAATAACTGATAGGACTAAATGTCATGATCAAGTTATGTGACTGTGTCAAAAATAGAAGTTTACATAATGATTGTTTTACTCTTCACTTTCATATATACATATATATACACACATATATATACACTTAGATCTAGATATATATACATATATATTTAGAGGTAGATATATACATATATGTTTATGTATCTACATATGCATATGTGTGTATATTCACAAATATATGTAATATATAGAGAAAAAATAATGTGTAACAGTTAAAAACTATTCAACACATTTCTGTTGTATTCACTTGTGCATCATATCTTTTGCAAGTCCACAAGGGTGAAATCGGAGCTAAGATAGAATATTTTACTGGTGAGATCTCAGTAGAGTCTATAAAGTTAATAGTATTGCACTGTGTCAGTTTCTTGGTTTTGACACTATACTGTGGTTATGGAAGACTGAGTTATTCAGAGAAGCTGAGTGAAGGGTATATGGGAACTTTCTGTATTATTTTTGCAATTTTTTGTGAGTCTAAAATAAAATGTTTAAAAAAAATCAAAACAACTAGGATGCTCTTCCTGCTTCAAATAGCGATATCAGTGTAAATAGTCCTCCCATAAGAGAGTATACTCCATGTTTTGGTTGGAACATGTAATAATATTCCCGTATATACTATGTAATTCCCACCACTCAGCTATGTAAACTACTGATATTCTCTTGTGTGTCTGTTAATCAGTGAAACTATGTTATAGAAATTGTAATTCCTTTCATGTAAACTTTTATCACCTGTGACATATATGCAGAATAATGTCACAAGTCTAGAGCTAGTGGGTATTCACAAATTAAACATACTCACGTAACCAACACCCATATCAGGAACAGAATATGACTAACACAAAGAGCCATCTTCCCCATTTTATAGATGAGAAAGTTTAGGAAATTTATTCAAAGTCCACATATATATAGAAGCATATATAGCATCAGAGGCAGCACTGTGTGGTAGTTAACGACAGGGATTATGGAGCCAGATTACCCAGATTCAAATCTGGGTAATCTGGCTCCATAATCCCTGTCGTTAACTACCACACAGTGCTGCCTCTGATGCTATATATGCTTCCATATATATGTGGACTTTGAATAAATTTCCTAAACTTTCTCATCTGTAAAATGGGGAAAATAATAGTAGACTTTTGTGGAGATTAAATGATGTAGTGTATGTAAAGTGCTTTGAACAGAACCTGGCACATAATAAGCACTCTACAAATGTCCTCCTCATCATTATTCAATGATTGGGCATTAGGGAATAGTCTCTATTAATCATTTGCATTGAACTTGCAACCACATGGCTTTCTAGATAGGAATACATTTAATTCTGTGACAAGTATTGAGGATAAAGTGTTGGTATTCACATTTGTATGGGAATCCTGAAGGCACTGACAGTGGAGGCTAGCTGCTGCAGAACCTGGAGTCAAGTCAATGAAGTGGAGGATGACCAGGGAGAGGATGGGAGGCTGAGTGTAAAGGTTGGAATCATTTAAATGACAAAAGAATACGGGTTGTCAATACCTGAGCAGCATCTCATGAAATGACTATGGTGATTGGGCCTAGGATGAATTGTAGAAGGGGCAGTCTCTATGACTTTTTATTAATTCAACTTTTAAAGTTATGGCCTAACTACCTTGAAAATTTATGTTTGTGGTCAAATAAATATCCAATATTTTTGTTATCCACTAAATAGTCTTTATCTTGCCCCTTTCCACCTCCTTGTTATACAAAGGAATAAGGTTTTTGCAAGCTAAGTGACAGGACAAGACAAGGATCCTGAACTATGATTGTTTTGGTGGCAAGAAAGGAAAACTGCCTATCTAGAGACCTAAGCTGACTACCTATCCTTCACTGTGATCTTGACAAGCTGCTGCATCTTCTGGGCCTAAGCTTATTCAACTATAAAGTGACAGGTTGAGTGGAGCTGATCTCCATAAATTTTCAAGTCCTTTTTTATATAAAGCAGAACTGTCCAATAGAAATGTATGAGACATATGTTAAATTTAAACTTTTCTTGTAGCTGTCAATGAAAAGAGTCAAATTCTGTAAAATATTTGGGGAGATTTATTCTGACCCAAATATGAGTGACCAAGGGACAATGACACAGTCCTCAAGAGATCCTGGGAACACGTGCCCAAGGTAGTTAGGCCATAACTTGGTTTTATACATTTTAGGGAAACATAGGCATCAATCAATACATGTAAGATATGCATTGGTTCAGTCTGGAAAGGCAGGACGATTAGAAGTGGGTGCTTCCAGGTCACAGGTGAATTCAAAGATTTTCTGATTTGCAATTGGTTGAAATAGTTTTTGTTTGTTTGTTTGTTTGTTTTTTAAGAGACGGGGTTTCACCATGTTGGCCAGGCTGGTCTTGAACTCCCAACCTCAGGTGATCCGCCCGCCTTGGCCTCCAAAGTGCTTAGATTATAGGCGTGAGCCACCATGCCCGGCCTCGTAGAAATAGTTATTATCAATAGAAAGGAATGTCTGGGTTACAATAGGGGGTAACAGAGACCAAGGTTTTATCATGTAGATGAAGCTTCCAGGTATCCTGCTTCAGAGAAAATAGATTAGAAATATTTCTTATCAGACTTAAAGAATCTACTCTATCAGTAATTCAAAAAGGGAGGAGGGCATAATGAGGCATGTCCAGTTCTCCATTCCTGTCATGGCCTGAACTAGTTTCTCAGGTTAAGTGTGGAATGCCCCTGGCTGAGAGGAGGGGTCCCTTCAGATGGTTGGGGGTGGGGAGGAAGGCTTAGAATTTTAATTTTGGTTTACATAGCTACATTTAAAAAGTTTCAAAAGTATTAATTTTAATAACATTTTTTTATTTAACTCAATAGATCCAAAGCATTATCATTCAACATGTAATTATATGGTGGAAAAAATTACTTTTCCTTTTCCCCTTAGAAGTTCTCAGCTGAGGCCTTTGTAACAAAAGACAGATTAACAAGAAAAAAGCATGCACCTTTATTTAATACAAGTTTTACTTGATATGGGAGCCCTCATAGGAAACAAAGACCCAAAGAAGCAGTTGGAGTTGAATGCTTCTATACTGAATTGGACAAAGAATAGTAAGTTATAAAAATGTGACAAGACAAACGGGCTTGGACTAGGCAGTCTATGGTGGAAAAGTAATTAGGAAGATAAGGGTCAGTTTAACAAGGTTTGTTTGTACAGATTTGTCTCAGCCTTCACTTCCAGTCTCTGGTGATAAGACTGTAACTTTCCTTCTTACACAGGGAAGACATCTCTCATATGGGGGTTTTATCTCCTTTTAGGAAGAAAAATGGGTCACCAGAGTGCCCTTTGTAAACCTATTGTTTTAAGTGCCTTTACCTTAAAATAATCTTTATGCCAAAGTGATATATTTTGGGTAGCGTATTCTGTCACCCTGCACAATCAATAGAAGTATCATTAAGATATTTTACTGAGTCTTCATTATTTTATAATTGTGACACATCTCTGTTTGGACTGGTCTCATTATAAGAGCTCAATAGCCACGTGCAGGAGGTGGCTACCATATTGGACAGCACAGGTGTAAAACTTTTGACTAAGGTATACAAAGGGGTGATTTCTGAATTTCTAGTATAGCATTTCATATTCTAGTTGCTCTCACCTATGTCGCATCTAGCAGTTATTAAGAACTGCAAGAAAAACTGAATAGCTATTCCCAAAATCAGACCTTTGTGTGAAACATAGATTCTCATTTTTTATTCTCTAGTTAGACATGTGAGTGAGGGCTCTGCATGGATTTTAAGTCCACGATCATTCTTTTCCTTGGCTCACTAGTCTCAGAAATCTCCATTCTTTTAGGAAGGTCATACCTTTTCTCACCATTTTTTTTCCCCATCTAAAAGTCAGCTTTCAATATCAACAAAAAAGTCCAAAGACGTATCAAGCCTGTTCCTTGACAGGAAGTGCCGGGGAATGATTTTTTTCCCCAGCCCCTGTTTGATTTTCACCCATTTCAGCTGCCTCTTTTGGTCACAGATGCTCCCAGCCACCTGTTCTCTGAATATATTCTTTTCCCAACTGGCTTCTCCATTTGTTTTGATATCGGGCAAAGCAGATTCCAGCTATCACTCATCCTGTGCACTCATTTATTAAGCCCATTCAGTCCGAAAGCCTTTTTCTAATCCAGCCAGCAAAAAAAAATCACCGACATCTTTTCCAAATCGAATTCTAATACCTAAAAAAAACTCATCAGTGGGTCTAGCCAGCAAGTGAAAGGGAAGGCAAGATAGGGGAGGACTTTAAGATGTCTTGGGTTTTATATTATTCAGATGACTTGGTGTAGCAAATACTTTTGAGGACCCTCTATTGAAAAGACCTGAGACTCTCAGTGAATACAGCTCCTTCAGTTCTATTTTCCCATGGGGTTGGCCAGAAGTGCTGGAGAGTTGGTGTCCCTGGTAGCAGCCCTCAGCTAGTGACCCAGGGAGTTGGAGAGTACATGTCCCAGCTTCCTCACCCCTCAGGTGGAACAACTCTGAGGAATGTTCCGTACCCTCCCAGAGGTCCCCAGCTGGACTAAGTTCAAGTTGCCCACAGCAGTCACATACTTCTTTTTATTTTAAAATTTTTATTTTGCAATCTGGGAGTATAGATTCCAATTGCCCTGTGTGTATGCTGCTAAGTAGTTACTTGTTTATAAACCCTTCTTCTATTACCTTCCTTCTCCTGTCTCATTCTTCCACTCTGCCTATCAAAGTTCCCTGTTTGACCTCTTAAATAAACTCTTTTCACTCAAATCTTTGCCTTAGGGTCTGCTTTTGGGGAACCCATCCTCAGATCTTTGCCCTTTCCAACATTGTTTAGAAGCCAGTTTGGTTTATAACCCTTATAACTGTAATGATGTAGTCTTGGGCTGTACTGTACCTGGTGTAACATTCAGAGTCCATAGGCTTCTCTCTCCAAATTCCTTCTGTTCCCAGCAGTACCTGGGGATGGGCCTAGTGTTCTTCTTGGTGGATCTAACTCTCTTCTCTACCATCGCTTATGCAGCCTCCACTCCGCTGCCATTGCTGCCACCTCTGGCTTGTGCCATCACAACATTTGAGACCTTGCCACTGAACTAGATGCTCTCTGCTGCTCATGCTGCCCTCTTTTATGGATAGAAGGCTGTCTGCTGTCAGGTAGTACAGTGATTTTTAGGCTTTCAAAGAAGATGACCTTGGTCTCTGTTCCTTAGAGACCAGCTAGTATTGGGATCTTGGGTTCCTTTCAAGCTAATTAAGGCAGGTTCTCTTGGGACTGAGACAGGGGACACTTTGCCTGGAATCTCTCCTGACATTCAGGCTATGTTCTCTATGTCTCTTTTCTTTCATGTGAGGTCCTGGGTCAGCCCAGGCCTGGTCCAGTATGCCAGGGGATTTCATTATTCCAGCCTCAAGGTCCTGCCGAGGAACACATCCTCATTACCCATTGCTCCAAAAGGTTCCCAGGTACAGTACTGTCATGCTACTCTGAGAAGTCTTACAGAGTCTGGAGAGGAGCACAGTGGCCATGAGCACTAACTCTGGAAAGAACCAGATGGCCTGTGCTCAGGCTCCAACTCTTCACTCTTACCAGCAGATGATCCAGGACCTCTCTGTGCCTCAGTTCCTCTATTTACAAAGTAGGACTAATAATATGACTTACTTCATAAGGTTGCTGGCAAGATTAAACACTTTACAGATGGAAACTATACAGTACATTGGGCATACTACTTATTTAGCTCACATGCACACACGTGTATACATGCACACCCACACACACATCTACTCTCCAATCTCAGACACGTGACCACACAACCTAGTCATCAAAAATAGCCTTAACTGGTCAGGTTTCTATTCTAAGAATTTCTTTCAAGGGCTACATATTTAGTAAGGCTGATTTAAAATAATAATAATAATAAAAACCAAGTTTATGAGTGAAGAGCAAGGCCATCCTAGGGAACACATCTCTAATGTAAATGTTGAATCAGAGGCAGCTCCTGGGTGGAGGCCCAGGTTCTTTATTAGTGGGAGTGTTCAGGAAAGGGGGAGATTTGGGGTTCAAGTTCCTTGGCCTGGACCCCCCCCCCGCCAGAACCTGAAAAAACCCATCTGCCATTCCTGGGCAGCCCAGGACTCCTCTTCCTGGTAAACATTCATGGCCTACTATTTAATAAAGAAGGTTAATCCACAGAAAAGCTCAATTTATTTTACTGAAACCATGATAGGCATGAGGATGGGATCTCTGCCCACAGACCATGAAGTCCCCACTGTCTTAGGGGAAGGAGTACCATTGGCCCCTGAGAGGAAAATTTCTGCCCATCTGGGATCTATGGATTTTGACACTCTCATTGGGAGTCTTCCCTTGCCCAGGTCTTCCCTTTCCCGCTTACTACCCCATGACTTCAGACAAGCTAGAGATCTCTGTTTCAGCCTAGCCACCTGAAAGATGGAGATGCCAGTACCACACTTATAGGGCTACTGATACCACCATCACCATAGTCACTGTCATTGCTGTTGTCCTCCTCATTCTTGTTGGCCTGCTGTATCTCTGTTGGTGAATCTATCTGCTTCCTTGATGCCGGCTCCTTCCCAGAGTCATACAAGGTCCTGATACTGCTCCCTGGGTATCTTCTCTCTCAGATTATACCAGTATTTTCTATTTTCCTAACCTTCTCTCTTCCATTACATATAAAAATGGAAACAAAAACAAAATCCCAAGCATTACTGTGGGAAAAGTAAACAAAACAAATCAACAAAATCAGCACCAAGCTCGTCCTTACTTTCAGTTGTGAGTGCTCATCACCCATTCCTTGTGGCAGGGAAGTTTGGGTGATGTGAGGCTGGCTTTCCATTCTCTACAGAAAGCTCCACATAAAATTAGGGTGAAATACAACCTTCTTTCTTCTGGAATTTCACATCCCAAACCAAGGAACTATACAAAAGAATAAAGAATCTATCATAATCACCATAAGTTATATTTTTAAAGCGAATAATTCCAAGCCAGTTAAGCCTTCATTAAAAAAAAAAAAAAAAACCTTTTTTTTTTTTTTTTTTTGAAACACAGTCTCACTCTGTTGCCCAGGCTGGAATACAGTGGTATAACCTCTGTTCACTGCAACCTCCACCTCCCAGATTCAAGCGTTTCTTATGCCTCAGCCTCCTGAATAGTTAGGATTACAGGTGTGCGCCACCATGCCTGGCCAATTTTTGCATTTTTAGTAAACATAGGATTTTGTCATGTTACTCAGGCTGGTCTCAAACTCCTGGCCTCAAGTGATCTGCCTACCTTGGCCTCCCAAAGTGTTGAGATGACAGGTGTGAGCCACTGTGCCTGGCCTTAAAAAAAAAAATCTTTTCCAATCGAGCAAACTTTTGTTATTGTTAGTTTTCATATTAGTAATGGAATTTACTCTGTGGAAGACACTGTGCCCTGTAGGCATCTTATTTAATTATCATTCCTATCAGATAAGGTAGATATTATTGTATTTTAGTTAATTGAAAATTAGAGTTCAAAGATGATCAGTAACATTCCTAGGGTCACTGAGTTCGTTAGTGGTAGAACTAAGATTTGAATCTAAGTTAATGAGATCCCAAAGCCCACGAGCTCTGTAACCTACCTTGTATGTTACATTCTGCAGTTTGATTAATATGCATCTTGTTACCTAGGAAGCAGGTATTAATAGACTATTGATACAGATTTGATAATAAATTAAGAGGTCTGAAGGATCTACTCTACCCCCTTTCATGGTGATTCTGAGTCTTGTAAACCAATTTAAAATGTGTTCTCCAAGCTAAGTATATTTTTACTGAATGTTTCTCCCATTGTGAAGCCCCTCACCTTTTCCTTGACCCATGGACCTTCTGGGCTGCCTGCTAAAGGGCCTACAGGCAGTCACAGATGTTAGTAAACTGCAGGCCTGGGCCCAGGTGAGGGGTCAGGGCAGGGAGCCAGCCCTAGCTTCTCCATCAGGCACAGGGCTGAAGGCCCACAATACTTTTGATTCTTTTAAATACAGAAGAAAAATTGAACTTTTTGGTGAAAGTTTTACTATATAATATTTCTCATCTTTATAGCAAATAGTTGTAAAATATAATTTTTTTTTTTAATGGGTGAAGGGGTCCACAAAGGCAAAAGTGCCTTGGGCCCACGGAAGTTATCCTGTGGCATGTGGCAGCTGGAACCAAAGGCTGAAGTGAAAACTAGCTTCAAATAAATCTAGTTTTATTATTTTGTAAGCTTATGGGCATTTGAACTGCTCTGGGGCTAGGCCTGGAGACGTTCAGGAGAACATCATGTAGTGATAGGAAAATTGCACCAAGTTGCCATCTATAAACCCAAGGGAAATTAAACTCATCTCTGGGGCAAGGTACACTCATGTTAGAACTTCCTCCAAGGTTTCCATCAGCTTGCCCTAGGCCAGCCAGCCACACAAACTCTGTGCCTAAGTACCTCATGGCAAATGGATGTCCCATGTCAAGATAAGTCTGCAATGAAGAGGTCCAGAAATTTCCAGGCACTGTCCTTACCTGCACTGTTCAATTCAGAGCCATTAGCTGCAGGTGGCTATTGCATTTATATTTAACTTAATTAAAATGGAATGCAATTAAAAACCCAGTTCCTCACTCATATTAGCCACGTTTCAGGTGCTCAGTAGCTATCACTGCAGAAAGTTCCATTGGACAGTGCTGGTCTAGACTATATTAAAACTTTGTTTTAGATCATCGGCTTTGTGGTTTCCCAGAAATAAAAATCTTAAGTTACAGACCCCTTGAAGAAGACTCATTGGGCTTCCAGATCTTGTTTTTGGTAGTGTCAAAGCTGCCCTTGGAAAGTTCCATCTGGTGCTATGAGGACGGAATGTTTAGGGAGAAGGCCAAGTAGAGAACACAGTAGGCGTACATGCTTTAATGAAAACATAAGAATGATTTGCAATTAGTTACATTGTTATTTCTAAGTGAGTGTTTTTCAAGTTCTTGAGATCAAGTTGTTCTAGTAAGCAAGTTAGGTATGTCTTCAGAAACCTTGCTCGTGCCAGTAAACTGATGAGCATACTCTTCATAGTTCAGAGATAAATTTTAGCTTAGAGAAGGTCAAATGGTGGCACATGCTATATTGGTGCACTCTTGATTAGTGATGTTTTAGTCTGACTATCATTTTCTTTAACAAATATTTTGTTTTAGCTGTGTTTTCAGAGTTTGAATTGCCAAAGTGACTAATTAAAATATAAGACACTGAATTTCTCTGTAACTATGTGAACCATTTTCTTTTTCTTTTTCTTTGCTAGTATTTGTTATCTCACTAATTTACCAGACTGATGTAAAGAAACAATGAATAGCACCCTAGCCAGGCCCAAAAGCTCACATATAGCATTTGTGTGTTTTTGCACTTTTGTTCTAGATATTTTCTTAGCATAAATTTAAGAAACTCTGAAAAATCTCCATTTGAATGATGATAAATTATTGGTAACCTTTATGGCATGGATATATCAGGAACTATCTCTTGAAGTTCATTATAGCAGCATAGATTTGTCCAAATTGTGTTCTGAGCTACCCTCCCTAGGGCTCCATGAGCTATGATAATAGGTGTTCAGAGAAAAAAAAAATTCCATGGGCAACTAGTGTAGTAAAAACTACACATGAACCTAATAAGGATTCTGATAAATCAGTAAATTAATCTGTGGTAGATGGTTTTATTTAGCACTTCTCCCATTTATTTTTGTTTCAGATCACCCATCTTTAAAGTTTTTTGTTTGTTTGTTTTGGTGAACAGCTATTATCATTGAACAGTATGTTGGTATTCTGAAAACTTTCGGGAAATATAATATGGGCTTCAAATAGAAACTAATCAACTCCCCTCCTCTGTTTACTGGCTTCTCTAATTTGGAATGTTTGTTTTGTGAAAGCAATGTACCCTAGATGACAGACAGATTGACATACTGTCCTACTTTCCTGTGCCTCCTTCCCCAACTTCTGCCCTCTCAAGTTTCCCAGCTTTCCTCAGTAGTGACTGGTTGAGTTGTTCCTTGTGACAAAAAAAAAGGGGGGGGGATTCATCTTGTCACTTGACTAAGCAGGGGAGAGATGTGTTTGCCGAAGTGTAAGACCTGGATTGCAGACAAGAACATGCCTTCCCAAAGTGTCATAGGCAGGGGTTAGGAAAGCTGAAATAGCCATGCACTCTGTTTCCTAGAGAGTGAAGCTTCTAGGGCAGAGCCAAAATTTACAGCAATATGACCCCATCAATTCATGTTCACCTTGATAGTGAAAACAGATCTCCCATCTTCCCGTTTCCACACCAACCCCCTCGCAAAAGCATGTAAAGATGTCTTCCTGCATTTGGGTGCAAGATGCTGCATGTATCTGTCAGTGTTACGTTTTGTCTTGGTGAATTTCACCTATCCTTCCCAGCTTCCAGAATCCTTAAAGGCAGCTCAGGGAAGGACCTCACTAGACAGCCTGTTTTCTAATTCTGGCTTTGCTTCTCATAATCTGCATTTAAAATTTCTCTATGCCTCAGTTTTCCTTCTGTGAAATGGGGAAAATAAGACAATCTGAATCATAGGAGTTTTGGGAGGACTGCATAAGCTAACTTATGTAAAGCATTGAGGAACATACTTAGTATAGAATAAGTGAACAGTGAGGGTGTCCACTATTATTATTTCAAGCTTGATCTTTCATGAATGTATTATTCAGCTCCTCTAGCTTTGGACCCTCTAGAAATTTGATCAGGTTTCTACCTCCATCCCCAATCAAATCATTAATAGAAATATTGAAGGGGAGAGAACCATTGGTGTGGCACTGGTGAGTCCTTCCTAGGTGATGGAGACGTATTCATTGTGTAACACTTTTTTGAGCATGGCCATTCATGAAGTTAGAAATCATGTCACCTTACTCCTTCAAACACCCATGGTTCCATGCTGTTCCCAAAAAGGATTTTTGAAATGTAATATTTGCTAACAGAGACCAACATCAACTCTACACATTTCTGACCTGTGTTACTTAATGGTGGGGCAGGGTTGGGTATCAGAATCATCTGGGGAGATCGTGGGACTATTATTTGATTTTTTTTTCATTTTCTGTTATGAGATATAGTGGAAGAGATTAAGAGGCAGAAAGAATGAGATGAGCAAACACATAGAAATATTCATGATATGCTGGGGAAGCTTAGGCAGGTAATTTGATATCCATGTGTTCATGTAACTTAGGTGTTTTATGTAGGCAGGGATAGGAGAGAAGGGGTGGGCACACTGGAGAAAATAGAGCAAGCTAAGCCCAGACATAAAGGCCAGGTCTAGAGTATATAAGCAGGTTTTTTAGGCTGTTGCTGACCCAAATCTTTTAAGCAAGGAATCCTCTAATCAAACTCTGGAGAAAGATTATGGGAGAGCATTTGAATACTTGCTTGCTTTTTATTTCTCTTCTCTGAAGCATTTTCCTCTGATATGCTTCTTACAGGAGTCCATCATTCAGCAACCCCAATGCCGGGTGTATCTGAGGATTAAATGCACATAGGTTGCATATATCAAATGATAATCCTCACACAAATGCTAATATGTACTTCAATTTAGGACAATTCTGTGGACAAACAAGTCTGACACAGGAGATTTCCTGGTTTGGCCTTTATACTTAATAATGGTGTAAATAGATAAGCACATAGGAAATCTCCCTGTTCGTCAAGCATGTTGTGAAACATCCCACTTCTCCTCACCTGACCTTCGCAGGGAACAATAACCCCACTTTTTCAACAATGGTTCTTTTCATTTCTTTAAATGAGAAGAATGTATCATATATGTATTTAAATGCTTACTAAAGAAGCCAAAGTAGCTGACACACATACACACATGAACACACACACAAACCCCTGTATGTTAAGACATCCAGCTGTCTTTGACAGATGTATTTTGAGGTGATTATTTGCATTCTAGAAGAATTCTGTTTTTTTTTTGTTTTTTTTTGTTTTTTTTTGTTTTTTTTTTTTTTGTGTGTGAGAAAATCTTGCTATCATTTTCTTCTGAATCATGGCCATCCTATTATATGTAAAAATACTCATTGTAAATGCAGCCCAATTTTCTCAACTATAATATGAAGATAACCCCCTTTATGATGTGAATGGTTTTGGCCAGTGTACAGTTTGCCTCAGAAATGACTCACTCAATTAAATGATATGCATAATATCCCTTTGAATTCTGTGACTTCTGTGATGCTATAATGAAAGTCATGAAACAGACACTTATACTTTTGAGTAAGCCCCATGTACTGCCATTTTGTGATTGGCAGACTGTTGGGATATGCACAAGAACCCCTCAGCATTTTTTTGTGCCTTATGAAGGATTTCATGTTGTTATTGGTTTGATAAAATTGGTCATAGACTGAGTGGGAATTATATCTTATGATAAACTTTTTGGAAATTAATGTGTCACTGTGTAGACGTTACCGCAAATGAGCTAACCAAAAACTAAAGAATGTGGGGATTTAAGAAAGTCAAGTGCACGACATGTTGGTGTCCTCTAAAGAATGAAAAAAAAATGGTCCATTGATTTTTTTCATTATAGTAAATGCAGAAATGAAAGTGATAACGCTCTTTGGCACAGTACACAGCTTGAGTATACCTGACCTTCAGGAACCATGAGCCTGCACAACAAATACTCTCTCTGGATGCTTCAATCCTGATTTGGCCTAAGTCAAGAACACTTGGGAGAATGGGTCAGTTCCATGTGCTATCTCTATTGAGTCTTAGCTGGGGCAGGATGCAAGAGAATGTCCATCTTTTCATTCAACATTGTCCATTCACTGAATGTCTGATATGTTCTATGCACTATCTAGATGTTAGGAGTGCATCAATGAACAAGGCAAGACCAAATGTTTACTTAGGGAGATGATTGTGTTAGAGATAGAGGGTTTGGGAAAAGACTAGTGAATAGACAATTTTAAAGTTCAAGGAAGAATAGTGTGATATGGGAGCCCTTAAGAGAGATAGCTAACCAGGTCCTGGTGAGTCTCAAAGTCCAAGGAAAGGTTGTTCTCCCTCCCTGATAGGGTCAGTCTCTCAGGTGAAGAAAAGACTTGCCAAAAGATGTCAGGAATTGGAGACAATGGTGACCACAGAGCAACTGCGAGCCTTGTCAGAATTTGCAGATTGACAGCAGTAGGAGGCATGGTTGGAGGCCATTAGGGCAAGTCACAGAGGACGTTGTATGCATGTAAAAGAGTTTGGCTATTACATGGATGACAGTGGGGAGCAAGTGGGGATGGGGTGGGCTTTAAGAAAGAAAATACTGTAATTAGTTTTGGAATCTAGGCTTGGAAGCAGCAGACTAAGTGCTGAGTTATTGAGTTGAGACCAAGAACAAGTGTTGAGTTTAGACCAGGTATCAAGTTGTTGTAGTTGTCTAGGAGAGATGAATCAATTATCTAAGTTTTGTTGGAGATCAGATCAGAAAGGTAGGATCAAGAACCTCTAAAGACATAGATTTGGGTGAAGGCCTAAAGGTAACATTTTACAACTCAATTATGACAAATACTGCATTATTTAGCATAGTTTGAACACTAATTAAGTACAGTACCCAATTAACAGTGACTAAATATTAAGGGCCTTTATTATCTCATGTATTGAGACATTTGGGTGTTGGTAGTGATGCTGCTCAGTGATGTCAGGGCTCTTTTTCTCAGTAGTCAGTTTTATTTCTGTCTCAGGGGTGTAAGATAGCTGCCACCCATCTGACAAATATGCCCTCCTCTGGCAACATCCAAAGTCAGACAGAAGGGGTGAGTTTCTCTTCACTTAGCTCTTCTGAGAGTTTAATCTTCCCTTCACTTCTCTTAAGACTCCTTCTGGCGTCTGATTGCCTACCATGAAATCACATATTCATGGCAGAAGGGATGGTATTGCTGTGACTGCTTTAGACCAATTGTGATACACGCCTTGGGTATAATGCCATTTAAATCCTGAATAAAATCCAAATCCAGTTAACAGAGAAAAGGGAACCTGGCTATGACTAGGCAATTCTACTGTTAAACAATTCTATAACTATTCATGACTCTCAACCAGAGAAGTGGGAGTGGCTTAAAATGGGGTTGCTACTAAAAACTAAGGGAGAGAATATTTTGACTTCTCCTTTCTAAAGCAACAAATATCTCCACTCAAACATTCTTTATTATAACGCTAGTGCTTGGGTGCTATGGCTTAGGTTTTGGTGTGTCTATCTTAGATGACTGTCATGTTATAGAGAAGTGCAATTCAATTTCCCTGGCACCTAAAGGAAGAAATGAGAAAGCTTCACCCTCCTGAAAAGAACTGTACTTCCTATTTTCCCATTTCCTCTTATTTCAATTGTGTGCAGAATTTCCCTGCCTTTTTTCTTTATAATTTTTCTCTGCCAAGATGTAGCATCTCCAGTTTTTTGTAGACAAGTCTTCTCTTGGTGATGAATGAGATACAATCCCAGGTAAAATATGTTATACTTTGTCATTTGACTCAGAAAAGTGTTAGTTTCTAACACGATTGAGTAATGGACACTATTTGTCCCTCCTTTTAAAAAGAGTGCTTTGACAATTTGTTGCATGATTTATTCAATCATTTTATTCAGCCAATTTATTAGAACTTGGCTAACTGAATCTTGGGGAAGGAATGGGCACATGAGTCAATACAACATACAATTTCTGATTTTAATGTCAACAGAATAGTTCTGTCTAGAGTGCCTTACAGGTGTGTTAGAGCAGCTGATTCAGCATAGTGCTAGGAGGAGCTAAGGAAATGAATATATTTACATTTTTAGCTATTTATTTCCCTTGTTTTCTGAGTAAATTAGTTCAGCGGGTGAGTCAGTGGTTTGTACTTCAGTATCGTCTTCCTTTTCTTCTGGATCTTTCTTCCCTTCTGTGCCTCATGTCATGGGGTTTCTATTGCTTGGGGAGATTTGTCTTCCCTTCACCTCACCTCATCTTCTCTACTTTCAATCTGATTTTTAAGTGCCAGCCTCGCCAGGAAAGGTTTAAAATATGATAGTGTTGTTATTTTCCCTGTAGTTTCTGACTTTTTCTCATTCACCTTGCATTTCTTCTTCTATCTATCATTGGAATTGAATCTTTTAAAGGTTACTTTTATTCTAATCTCTAGACCTGTGTTGTCCAATTCAGTAGACAGTAGCCCATATACAACTATTGAAATCAAATTTTAATTAACAACATGAAATGAGATTTAAAAATCCAGTTCCGCTGTTGCATTAGAGACATCTCAGTGTTCAAGATGCACAGATAGCTAGTGGTCATCATACTGGACAATACAGGTAGAACATTTCCCTCCTTACTGCAAGTTCTATTGGGAAGTGCTATGCTAGGTGCTTGCCAGTCTTACTTTTTTAATTCTTATGGCATTTTCAGGGTGTACAGGGTACAAGGCAGTGAGATGGGTCTGTGTCTCTTTAGATGAGGAATTGAAGGGGTAAGGGACTGTTTCTGACCTGGCCTACCATAGTTTCTAAGGCTACAGCTCATGTGATTGAATATTGGTGCAAAAGAGAAGAAAACTCTGAACACAGGAGAAGGCCCAGGTTAACATTGAGCAAGGCCAGTGGCTTCTTGCAGGTGTGGGAGCCTTAGGCTGACACCCAGCCATGGCATCTAGATAAATACCGTATTTCCTGAAAGGGATTTAAAAGCAATCTGGACACCCAGATCTTGATAAGGAAGTAATGTCATTAGCTTGGGTAGTGCAGAATGAGGAGGCCAGAGTAAATGCTAGGACACATTTTTGGGAAATTCTATTTTGAAAGAGAGAAGGAACTTTCCCCAGAGCCAGTCATCTTGCGTAGCCATTATTTTGCAATTTCAGGATTCCGATCCCTCATAGTAGCCAGGGAAGTACAGAGACATGGAGGTTGACTGTGATAGTCAACGAACAGCACTTCCTCCCCTAGGGAAAACAAGTGGATTTCTGTGTTAGCATTAGCAAGACTGAGCTATCAAATGCTTGCTTCATGCAATACAGAGCAAAGGTGATGAAGAATTTACTACTGACAGATTTAGTCTGAGCCTCATTCCAAAAACGATTCAGGTAATGACTAAAGACTTAATTTTGTTTATAGTGCTCAAAGGTAAAACAAATAGATCAGATTTAAGAATAAAAAAACACATGCTCAGTTCCTGGCTTTGACACTTCACAAGCCTTACCATTGATTAAACTCACTGAGCCTCAGTTTCCTCCTCTGTCACTTGGGATTGAAATTTAAAACTGTTTTAAAAATGGCCAACTCTAAGTGCTTAGTGCAGTGATGATGGTGTGTTACTTTGCCATTGCTTTTCAAATTACAAGAAAACCACTTCCGCATATTGATGAGTTTTCTTTTTAGGAACAGTAAAGCATTTCACATATCTGGCACTTTTGGAAAAAAGCACACATGTATTTTCTGTAATGTTGTGTAGTACCCATATTTATATTTGTGTTAGTTATTTCTATTGATAAAAGGTTAGTTAAAAACATATTTAAGCAGCAGAAGTAGCAAGATGTATGTGTATTTTATATCACTTTATTAATCTGTTCTTAACATTCCCCATTCTAATTCCTACCACCCCCTACACACGTGCATACATATGGATGACCTTACCTTTTAGAGAAACATAGAGGTAATGGGAAAAAATCTCCCTTAAATACATTAAGATGGACTGCTTACATTGTTATGTCTTGTTTTGGAAGAGAGGGGTTTCTTTGGTACAATGCTAACCATCCCAAAGCCTGGGGTTCCCTCCCCTTTATCTTGTGACTTTTATCATCCCTTCTCTTCCCAAATCTTCGACCTTTCTAGCTCCCTGGCTGCATCTGCATGGTCAGTTAGCATGCTCAAATCCCTGTTGGGTAAAAAAAAAGGAATGAAAAGGCCTTTACTCTCCCCCACTTCCCTTGCCGCCTCTCTCCTGAATGGTTTCCCTACGAGGCTTCCCTGCCAAGTCCAAAGGCCAGTTTTGATCTTCATCTTCCTTGAACTGTGTGATGACATTTGTCAGCACCACTTTTACTACCTGAACTTTTCTCTCATTTTGGTTTCTAGTTCCTCACTTTATCTTAATTCTCCTATACTTATTCGACTTTTCTTATCGGTCTTTGCTAGCTGTTCCATTTCTATCAAATGTTATCGTTCCCAAAGGATTGTCCTTGGCTCCCTTTAAGTCCTCATAGTACATTCTATCCCAGGATGATCTTATCTGTCCTCATGGCTTCAAATGTCATTTATATGCTAAATACTCTTAAATCATTGGCACTGGATTCTCTCCCCATCTCCTTATCTATACTTCCAAATACAGGACATTTTCTACATGGATATCCTACAGCAATATCAACTTTATCACTGCCAAATTTTATGAACGATTTCTTTTCCCAAACTGCTTCTTGTTTCTCCTATTCCTGAAACCAGTTAGTGGTAGCAAAGTCCACCCAGTTTCCTGAGTAGGTATCAATCGCATTGTGAAGGCTCTCCCCTCTCCCTCAATCTCTGATAACTTATTAGTTCTACCTTGGACGTGTATCCCAAATCTGGTCTCTTTTCCTTTTGATGGCACTCATGGTCTTAGTCTTATCCTCCTCTCTTCTGCTGGGAGTTGTTGTATCTTACTCAGGCTTCATCCTACCAGCTTCTTCCTAATTCAGTTTGTTACCACATTACCGTAAGAGTTATTTTCCTACCAAAAAAACAGCACTCGTTATTTCACTTCTCTGCTTGAAAACTCTGCTGTCTCTTTCCTAGGGAATAAAAAATCATAGGCCTGTACTTGGCAAAAAGGTGTTTTTCAGTGCTTTCCAGACAGTGACGTGGAACACACCTGAAGCTGAACAAGTTGGATTTACTGCCCATTGCAGTGAGAGAGAGCACATACCATGGGGAACTGTGGGGCGTCTCAGTTAAAAGATTATTAGAAAACACTTCTTAAAGAATTTGAGCTAGTGTTAAGTGATTTGGGGGAAAGGAAGCAGGACTTTGCTTTGGATTGGATATTTTAGGAAGTAGGGACAATTCTATGATTATAGATAGTATAGTATATAGTATACAGTACACAATAGTAGTACCAACCAAAAGTGTTATTGTGGGGGTTAATGTATACTAAGTGCTTAGAATACTTCCTGAGACACAGGAAATACCAAATAAGTATTATCCATTATTGGTTTCGGTGGTGTTGCCTATGATTATTGTTGCCTTATTTCTAAAGAATCAACAATGAATTCAGTGTCTTACCCATAAAATGGTGGTGGAATAAATGTTTTGTGTTTGTGTATTTCATGTCAATCGAGATGTATTTATTGTTCATTGTTTGACTTAGATTTAGGACAATTATACGAGGTAATTCTTTTCATCCTTAGCTTGTAATTGAGGAAACAAGTGTGCCCGTCACTAGCTGCCCTCCTCAGGATCACATAAAAAACAAATTGAGGTCAGGGACTTGAACCAGGATCCTTATCCAGTGTTATTCAAACTAGTTATGTCAATTTAAATTTAAATTTATGACAACTTTTTCGTATGCATTATTATAAACAAACCATGCTTCCTTGATGTGAAGTCTCTTGACATACATTAGGTAAAATATTGAATGATCTGTCCTTTGAGCATATAGGAGTATAACTGAGATAACTGGGGTAAATGTTGAATCTTTCAGTGAATCCAATCAAAGGTAAAGGGTTTCAGTGTACATGTACTTACACAAAGGCATATATATATACATCTTAATATTCTTCCAGGGAATATATAATATGAATTTTTTAAATAAAAGCTGGATAGTAACTGTGACTGCATTTTTTTCTGTTCATCACCTATCAGGTTGTTAATGCTGACTGACTGTGGTCTGTTGTTATGAAAATTTTAACTATATTTTTGGCTGTTTCAAGTATATATTTCCACAACTTTGCAGCTAGAAGGCTAAGCATGCAGATTGCAGTAATAAGATTACAGGGGTGTGAAAAGCATGGCTGGGGGAAAGAATATGACGAATTATGAGGCAGAAATAGTTCTGGCAAGTAGATTTACTTCAGGGAGTCCGCTTGCCATGTTGCAATTGGTATCCAATGTAAATTATTGCCTGGAGAAGGGGAACAATTTGAAATCCAGCTTGTCTTATACAGTGGAGAATAAATATGCAAATTATTCTATTCTTTGAAATAGCAAGAAAGAATTGTATCTTAATTCATTTCTAGTGTCACTGTCCATTTTAATACTCACAGAAACACTGGATTCTTTCTACATTTAATTTATTCTTTGCTTTTCTTTAAATTATTCTTGTAATGGGTGGCCACGGCTGTACAAGAAAGACTAATATATTAAGATTGACTGTCTTGTATTGCATAAGCCAAGGCTGCTGACTCTGGAATTAATATTAGGTAATTTTGCTTGAATTTAGTACAAGTCAACCTGTGCTTTTTAAGGGTTTTCACTTGTAGAGCTCATATG
The DNA here is from genome assembly GCF_001604975.1 of Cebus imitator. NCBI lineage: Eukaryota > Metazoa > Chordata > Mammalia > Primates > Cebidae > Cebus > Cebus imitator. Next base: position 309,346 of record NW_016107716.1, read on the forward strand.
GCAATGGTTTTAAATTTTATGTACCACTTTTATTATTAATTGTGGTATGAATTAAAGATTTCTACTTTATTGTCTTTCAGTTGCATGCTATTATAATTATGAAACATGGAGATTGTTTTACAAACCTAGTTTTTTGTTCTATATGTAAAGTTGATTATTATGTATTTGTCAATAACCATCATTTTCATGGAAGCTATCTTTGACTAAGAATAATAGTGTAGCTCTTAAAGCAATGCATTGTACTTAATGGAAAGAATAGACTAATAAATCAGGACATATTTATTAGGCATTCGCTGATCTAAAGTGGTGATTAAGTGCTGAAACACAGCTTAAGACATGGTCCTTTGAACCATATAAGCTTACGCTCTACATCAGTGTTTTGCAAATCTCCTCCCTCACTTCTTCACTTCAGGCCCTGGGGTCTATTATTCAAAAAAGCTATTACCCAACTGCTCTGCTGCAGGGAGGCATCATTTGGGGGTTGTGGGAGGCACTCAACTTGCCAGGTGTCCCTCAAGGGTGTCCTTAGAACTCCAAAGTTCCTTAGAATAAGGAAGGTGTAAAGACTGTTGCTCCATATGATGAAATAAAATGCCCTTTTGAAAAACTAATGACAGTTCCTGACAACAAAAGATACACACCAAACAGGGACATAGATATTGAGCCCAACAGAAGTTAGGAAATAAACTGTGAGAGCTACATAATTAAATCTGTTCCTCAAAGTGTTTGAAATATTGTATGAATATCAAATACTTGAGAAAAACTCGGCTATAAACCTGTAACTATAAATACACACACACACACACACACACACACACACACACACACACACACAATTTTGTAATGAGTTTTTCTTATGATTGGTATGTAGCAGTTAAAGAGATTGTATTTGACCAAGATGTTACCCCACATATGATGTATGTACATCACAGAGATTTCACTGGATGGTGAATTCTTTTTCTGGACATGTCTTTGATCTAACTTGCAAAGGGTCAGTGACAAGACTGACAGCTCCCCTGCTAGAAAGTGTACCTCTACCAGAGAAAGGACCATGTCACCATAGTCATTGCTATATTCCCAATCCTCAGTGTAGTCTTGGTAAATATCTTTTTAATGAATAAATGAATACAGAAGGCTGGGTGATAGCCCCAATCAAGGAATTGGTCTTCAAGGAATACTGTGAGAATCAGATTTTATTCTTAGGCTGAGGACAAATTGGCCTCCCAAGGATGGAATCATATTTATCAAGTTCATAGAATTCAAGCAAAAAAAATTGTTTATCCATTTATTTATGTAAACACACAGAGATCATTTATATAGGTTTCTATTGAAATGTCTATGTATGAATCTATGATGAGAAATGCAGTCCTCAAACAGACTAACATGTTCACTTTCTTATATCAATATCTTCTTTCCCTATAGACAATGTAAGGGATAAGCCAAATAATAATAATACTTCCAGCTTAAAAAAGTATCGTGAGACCTCTCAAGTCAATTGGAAGTTCATGTTAGCTTGACCTGCTCACTGTATCCCTGCAGAGAATCTATAGGAGAAACCAAATTATTGAAAGGCTGCTTTGATGAGACTAGAATCAGAATAAGGGGTGTTAGTAACATCAACTGACTGTTGAATTGCATCAGGTTTTTTATAGTTCTGGATACACCCATCAGAATAGGGATATTTGATTTGTCTGGAGGGAGCCCATGTCTTTTTGCAAGTATATGCATGGACTCTGCTGTGGTCCGCCTTCAAAAAAGAGCTGTTTCTTATAATAGTAACAACTTCATAGAATTTTTGTGAAGACCAAACAACGTAACCTCTGTAAGGAACTTACTGAGTACTTATTTATTGTCTAAATAATGTGTATTTATTATTTGTTATCCTTCTCTTTACCTTCCTCCTTTTAGTTTTTTCTTTGTTTACCATTTTACTTGCATCCCCACGTTGGATGACTAACTCCTCTTCTAAAAGACACCCTCTTGCTTGGTAGTTGTTGACATTGTTTAACTGTTTCTATTCAGTCTAGGGGTTTCTTGCCTCTTTAAGGATGGTTTGCATTTCTCTAATTCATTATTTACATATTTTAAAGTTTAGTTCTCAAATATCAATGTTCCTCATTTCCAAGTTTTCGAGGATTGTGGGGAACCTTGCTTTAGCATCTACATGGACACTAATTTTATTATTTGGTGGAGAGAGCTGCCAGTACACAATGGCTTATGTGTATCTGGTATATAATAGACACTCAGTAAATATAGGATGAATTAATTGTAGCAGTTAAAACCCTTTCCATTAGAGCAAGCCCTGTTTACTTTTCAGGTTTGATAATTCTTTTCTATTGTGGTGGGGGGGGAGGCTGTATGGTATTAGCGGCATTGCTGATCTCTATCCACTAGATGCCCGTAGTATGCCCCTCTGCCTTCCAGTTGTGACAATCAAAAATATTTCCAGACATTGTCAAATGTCCCCTGGGGAACATGACCATCTCTGATTATGAACCACTGCTTTAGAGCAAAACATTGTTCATGAGTGATGCTTATGTCTGCATTATCTCCTTGGATTTCTCAAAATTTCCGAGAAAAAAAAATCACAGAAGACAAGGACATTGTCATTAATATTAATAAATTTCCACTAACTTAAAAGCAGTAGTATTTAATGCTGAATGCACAAGAATCACAGCCACCAACTATGTTTCTGTTATTCAGGCTCTTCTCTTACAGCTCTGGGGCAGAACATAAACGGAAAAAGTCCAGAAGAAGGAATTGAGGAGTGAAGGTAGCTGTGTCCATGTAACACAACTGTAATGCTGATCCCATGCCCCAGGGTTGGCTATGACTTTGTCTACAGTCCCTGTTATAGTGGAAATGGGAGTAGTGGTGGAGTAGATTAACAATACAGACCTGAGTCACTTCCAGCTTGCTGAGCCTTGGCTTCAGGAACTGCAACCTTGGATTCATAGCCCTTTCCTTTCCTCTCTACTTCACAGCAGGTTGGACTTGCCTGAGTTATTTAGATTCAATTAACCCTCGCCACAACCTCTCCCAAGGAACTTCCATTTGGCCCCTGATATCCCAACGTCCCTGGAGTAGATGTTCTCCCTTCAAGTGCACAAAACCCTGATAAGGTATGGTCCTCTGGTGACCTCCATGATGGTGGAAGAGGGCTGGAATTGGGAATGGGACATCTTTAGCTGAGCACACACCAGTCCTCTGGGGCATCCCACCAGCACCTGGCCATGCTCGTGGAAGAAACAGCTACCCATTGGCAGGACAGGTGGGTGTGGGGTGATTCCTGTCCCTCCCCATGTTGGCTGCAGCTTCAACAAACACACTTATCTGAGTGTTTCTCCCAGATTATGAACCTCATTGCTCACTCCTGGGAAATGCATTGAATCTTTAATCCCTTCAGCATATGCTTATTGACTGCTTCATTGACTGTCCATTTATATACCAGGAACTAAGCTAAGTGATAGATGATAGTGCTACACAAATGCTACCAGTTTAACCTGAGCTAAGAAGCTCTTACTGTAATATAAAACTACTGTAGTACTAAGCACAATATTTGAGATAGCTTTTTAAAAATGCCAAAACTGTCTTGGTCCATTTTCTGTTGCTGTAATAGAATATCACATCCTATGTAATTTATAAAGAAGAGAATTATATTTTTCATAGTTCTGAAGGTAGGGAAGTCTAAGGTTGAGGGGCTGCCTCTAGTTAGGGCCTTCTTGCTGCATCATAGCAGAAGGCATTGCATAGCAAGAGAGAGAAATCATGCAAACTCAAGTCTCTCTTTCTCTTCTTATAAAGTCACTAATTCCATCATGGAGCCCCACCCTCATTGCCATATCTAACCCTAATTATCTCTCAAATGTCCCACATACAAATACCATTAAAATAGGAATTCAGTGATTAGGTTTTCAATACACAAACTCTTTTGGGACACAATCAAACCATAGTAAAGACTTTACTGATAAAAACAGTAATACCTTGCTTTCTCTTCTTCCACAAGCTCCTTATCTCATCATACAATAGTAACATTTGTGAACTGGCCCACAATGGTGGGACACATTTTGAGCAGCACTGATCTAGAGCATATAAAGCTTAACAAGATATATTTTCAACTTCTGAAAACTCAACAGGTAAGATAAATACACATTTACAAACATAACTGTGAGAAGAAACAGAATTGTGATAGTGAACAGAACTGGGGCAAAGAGGTAATTGTGGGAAAAGAAAAAATTATGGGACACAGGGAATTGTGGGAAAGAACTGAGGATTGTGAGAGAGAATGAAGGATTGTGGGACAGAATAGAAAATTGTAGGAAAGAATTAAGATTTGAGTGCCAGAAGAATTGTGGGAGAGTTAGGGATTATAGGAGAGAATGGACAACTGTGGAATAAAACATGAAACTGTGGGAGACATGGAGTTATAATAAATAACAGAATTGTGGGAGAGAATGGGGAATTTGGCAAATTACCACATAATTTTCAGAAAGAAAGGATAATTGTGACAGAGAGGGAGATTGGTGGGAGAAACAGAGAATCATGGAAAAAAAGGAATTCAGGGAGAGAATGTAGAATTGTGGAAGACAACGAATTGTGGGAAAGAAGACAAAGTTGTGGGACAGAAGAGGGAATTGTTGAAGAGAATAGATAATTATGGGCCAGAACAGGGAACTGTAAGAGAGATAGGAATTATGGGAGAGGATGTAGAATTGTGGGATAGAACAGGGAATCATGGGAGAGAGAATTATGGGAGAGTGGCACATTGTGGGATAGAGTAGGGAATTATGGGAAACAGGAAACTGTGAGAAGGAGCTGAGAATTGTGGTAGAAAATGGGGACTTAAGGGAGACACAGGGAATTGTGGAAAGAAACTAAGAATTATGGGAGGAATGGAGAATTGTGGGAGAGAATGAAGAATTATGGGACAGAACAGAGAATTGTTGGAGATGTAGAGAGTTACGGAACAGAATAGGGAAGTGTGGGTGACAGAGTTGTGGGAAATAATAGAATTATGGGAGTAACATGTTATTTTATTAGAGAGATGAATTATGGATGAGAGAGAATTGTGGGAGACATAGATTGTTAAAGAGAATATTGTATGAGAATGGGAAATTGAAGGACAGTCTAGAGAATTGTGAAAGCAAAGAGAATATTGTGAGAGAACAGAATTGTAAGTGACAATGGATAATTGTGAGGAAGAACAAAAATTTCTGGAAGACAAGCAGAACTATGGGAAGGATAGAATTGTGAGAGAAACAGAATTATGGTAAAAAAAAACAGAATTGTGAGTATGACAGGAAATTGTGAAAAAGAACAGAATTGTGGGAGATGAGAGAAATACAGGAGAGAAGGCAGAATTGTGGGAGAGACAGGGATTTGTAGAACAGAACAGAATTGTGGGTGACAGGGGATCATGGGAAAGAACTGAGAATTATGAGAGAGAACAAAGTATTGTAGGAGATAGATGATTGTAAATAGAAACAAAGAATGTCTGGAGTGATTAAATACTGTTGGGAAGAAAAGGAGTTAGCCCCCTGGAGTCTATTTCTTGGCAGGGATACATCCCTCACTTTTGATCATGCCACATATCTTACCTCCTTCCATGAATGATTTCTGGCAGCCTACCAAAATACAGGCAATATTGGGTAAAAGAAATAGTCAAAGAAACTGGGGAAAAGGGAGCTTAATGGAAGCAAAATGATGCAGCTAATAGTAATATTAATAATTAGGTATGCAGGCCATAGGATCCTGACTTTCTCCTTTTGAGAACAGAGGAAAGTGACTCTGTTAAAGGTAGGCCAGAGATTTAACTGTAAGATTTTTCCATGTTGATAAGATTAAAATTAACCAGGTTTTTTGTTGGTTTTGTTTGTTTGTTTTTGAGAACCACAGGTTTTCTTGATTTTTAATCCTGAGAGAAATCCCAATTTTTCATAAAGAAGATGTTATGAGCTAAGGGTGCTAATAAGTGTGGTATGAAGCTACACAAAGATCCCCTCAATGTAAATTGTTGTCACAGTCACAAAGTATAATTTGTTAAACCAATTTTATGAATCATCAAAACTTCTGTTCAGCTGAATACACAAGCTCTCAATGTTCTACCTTAATCCATTTATATCATTGTTCTTAGTACGGCAAGCAAGTTTCAACTGGCATATCGGTTCTGATTCACTTATAGTAGCTGTTCCATTAACTATGTTGGGAAGCTTCATAGCTAAGTTCAGACTCAGAAGGAAATGCTCTGTTATTGAGTACCGGTGTCTATCATGGGTGCAGGAAGGGTTTAGAGAAATGAAGGTCTTATTTCTAGGCAGTCCTCCAAAACTCATTCTCATTGCAGGGCTTTTGATGAATATTAGACAGTAGCGGGGTCAAGGTCATTGCTGTTGGCCAAAACCTAAGGGGAGAAATTCTTAGATGTTTATTAATATATCTGCTTTGAATATCAACCAGGGAGAGGGCAGTGTAAGATTCTGTTATGAAAATGAGAGCATCCAACCTAAAAGGTACATGGCCTAATGGCCCCTCCACCTCTCTGTGTGTGTAGGTAGAAATACTTATATAGAGAGCTAAGCACATCTGGGTGACCATCAACTCAAAGTCAGATTGTGCAATAGGGGGCTGAAAATCTTACTCTATAGAGCATGTTTACAAGAATTTTAGCTTAGAAAAATAAGCATGACCTGCCAGGACCATGAGAAAACTCAAAACAACACCCAAGCAACAGTGGAAATAAACAGGAAGGAAGAAATGTCAGAAAACTCAGTATAGTCTAGCTTTTGCTATATCGAACTCATGACATATTTGTCTTCATTCACAGCATGAGACACACAGAGCACATGCATTCTGTCTAAGAAACTGCCTTCAGATTTGTACTTTAGGAATATAAGTTTGGTGAAATTACATCACCTAATTTATCCAAGTTTTTATTTCCAATCAGTTAACTTTCTCTGAAGTGGAAAAATAAAAGAAGAAAAAATGTGAAAAGTTATCCTGTGAATAAATAGGTCAAATTTCTGATATTTATGGCTACTAACCTACAAAATATGATATGCCTTTTGAATACCCTAGTTTCATAAGATTTTCTCATTTTAAAAAGGACATAAGAGATAATGGCCAAGGCAAAAAACTCCCAAACTCAGAGTTCCTTATTCCTGACAAGTTCTGGAAGTTGTTTTTCTCTAGGAAAGACAAAAAAAGAAAATGTAAAGCGCCCCAAAACACTTCTCTATCTCAACAGGGTTATGGAACTTCCTAGTACTCCAGTTTATGATTAGGATTAGTCATTTCAGCAATATTCAATAATCAAGTATCCATAGGTTATGAGAAATGCACAAATCAAACAAATATAGTCCCTGCCCTCTGGGGACTTTTAGTTTTGTAGGACACAAAAGTAAGTCATGCTGGCAATAGATGCATGAAAGAATGCGATACAATGCTATAGGAACACAGGAGAAGGGGAGGATAGAAAGTTAGTGGATTCCACAAGTCAATTCTAAAACTCTTCAACAAAAGCAAAAGAAAGGAAAGGTTTCTCAAAGGAGGAGATAATCAAGATAGATCTGGAACAATGGCTGATATGTTTAAAGGTGAAATCTAAAAGCTTACAAACTTCAAGTTAAAGAAATCATGTGAAAGCAAACACAAAGGACAGAAGTGGGACACAGTGACTCTGATTCGCAGGGACTTGCTGCTGGTAGAGTGGCTCAGAGGAGGATGGGGGAGGGAGCTTCAGTGTAGATGCATCTGAAAAGCCAAAGTGGGGTCAGACCTTAGAAGACAGAGAGTTTGGATTCTCTGACACTGGTCGGGAGAAGCTAATGAAGATTTCAACGTGGGTGTGACTTCAGTCTAAGGAGAAAAGACAATGGGAGGTGGGAAGAGCATTATCTGACTGAGTTTTCAATGTCCTGGTCCTTACTGATCAAGGGCTGCTGGATGGGCAGTCCATATGATCCATGAACAACCAGGGGAGGGCCAGTAAGGCTCTGGGGGCAGGATGGAAAGGGGACAGGGAATTTGTAAGGGGGATGAATGAAAGTGGGGAGCAGGAGAATGGGGTCTGAAAGTAATAGGTGATGTGGGCTTTATGCTGCTCTTTCTGGCCTTCAGCTGTTTCCACTTGTAAAGTGACATGCTGGACTAAAGGACATGTTAGATTTCTTTCAGGATTTCTCACCATGCACTGCTCTGTGGTGTTCCATATTGTGAACAAATGTGAGAAAAGAGTGCAAGGGATATGAGATAGGTGTGAGGTAATCTGAAAGGTAGTTCCTGAACTAACAGATGCCAGAGAGCTGCAAGAAAAAAAGAAAACCTCAAGGGAGAGAAGACTTAAAAAGCTCTGAGAAGGAAAATTGCCTTGGGATGTGGTTGGAACCAGGTGGTGGAAATGGCCCGATATTAGATCCACAGTATCTTAATCCAGGGGACTCTGGAACAAGCTTTGACTTGGAATCGATTATTGGATCCAAGGGCCATGAGGGAAAGGTGAGAGCAGTTCAGTTGCCTCCTTCCACTTTGCCATCCTGCAGGTCTTTCAACCTTAACATATCTCCATCTGACCTCACCACACTCCCTTCTCTCCTACCCCTTCTTCTGTGTTTCATCAAAGAGCAGGAGTGTTTCCTCCACTCATTGCTCTGGGCTGGAAACCTCCATGGTCAATAACTACTTTCTCTTTCTCACTCTCCACAATCAATGTCTGGGGAACCCTGTGGGTTCTGCCTTCTAAAGGTGTCTCAAGTCTGTCCTCACTTCTCCACATGCCACTGCCATTACTGGGGAATTACTGCCTCCTCCCTGACTCACTACAACTAACCAGTTGGAATCATGACACCAGTCTCTCCCATACTCCTGCACTATCCTGGTCCAACAAGCAAATCAGATCCTATCTCTTTTTACTTAAAAACCTTAACTGGTCTGTCATCAGTCTACAGATGGAGTCCAATATCTTTAGCAGAGTCTGTAAAAGTTTTTATCATCTGGCTTCAACCTACTTCTGCAGCTTCTCCCAATCTGTCCTCTCCAATCCCAGCAGTGACCACCCCCAAGCAATATATAGATGCTCTGCTCTGTGTCTCACACAGGTTCTTCTTTGGGTTCTCTTTCTCCTCCTCTCCCATGTTGATCTATCTTGCAAGACCCAGTCTGAACATCACTTCCTCCAGAAACTCTCACTACTCCTCCAAAAACGAATGTAGTCATTGCATTTTCTATGTTCCTTTGTCATTTTACAGATTTTTACAAATACAGCATAGTATTATACTTATTTAAGTACATTTCATATGTTCTACTTCTCAAGGACACTTGTGCCCCTGGCTAAAAATGATGCAAACCATATAGTAAACACTCGATGGCTATTTGTTTAAGATCAGATTCAGCTAATTTGTGAAATATCCCTAGTAAGTGCCAGATACCAGGTTGGAGAATAATGGAGACTCAATGTCAACCCTTTAGCCTTGGAGTAAAACCAAAAGCGGTAGATGTTTAAGGATACAATGAGAGAGTCACCTTCATCATGGCAGTTTAAATAAGGAGAAGCCTGTCCAGTACTTACTGCATGTAGCTTGTATCCCCAGGCTCTTCCCCTCTCCACACAGTAGAGTACTTCTTGCTTTATGGATAAGCTGCCTACCCTATGGAAGCAACCAAACTGGAAGCAGCTGGAAAGAAGGAAATAGGAAACAGCCCAAGATAGCCAATACCTCAGTCCCAAGATTATCACTTCAGAAAAGTAGGCTGCAGTTTTTGGCTTCTGGCAGGAGCAGGTTACCTGTGGCAGAATGACAGGAGTCTGCTGTTTGCAGGGGGTCACCCTGCCTTGGGCTGCTTTCCTTACATATATCTATATCTTTTGGCAATATTGCTCTGCCATGGTAGTTTATATGTAAATTGGGAATTTTCACTTGACTGTTTTGCCTGTGAATTCTACTACTCACCAACATTTGCTTTATTTTTTCAAACTAAATGATTGTTAGATAATTGTTAGATGTTGGGTAATTTATTTTATTATTATTATAGTTAGCATTTATTGACTGGTTACTATATGTTAGGTATTAAGCGCATAGTACACAATATCTCAATACTCAATCTTAGAGGAATTACTGTTATTAACATCTTATTAGAAATAAAGATATACTAAGCGAGATGTGCAAGGCTAGTCCTGAGCTCACTGAGATGAGGCCATGATGAATAGTCTTGTGCTCAGATGCTACTAACACTTCCTTGAGGTTATCATACAGCTCTTAGATAGCAAGTCTATTTCTTATGCGTGGTTAATATGTTGCCTACCTTCTGATAAGCTTAATAAATGTGGCTATTATTCAAAGAGCTTACTTATTATAAAATATTAGTTTGATAAAAGTGTTTAAGAAGACCCCAACTCTCGTATTGTTAAAAACTTTTTAAACTTATAGCCAGTTATTCTTATTTTCCAGGTAGGCTTTTTGAAATAATGCAATACATCCAAAGCTACACAAACTCAAATTTTCCATCACAACTTGTAATTTAATAATATTACATATAGCCATTGGGCACTTATATTGTGCCAAGACCAAGCATTAGGTATGGTTGCAAGATGGTCAGTGATATACAATGATACTGGCAGTGTACATACATTTTGGCTACAGGTCTTCAAGACTCCCCAGTATAATAAACTGGAGGATGTTAAGGAAGGGGAGTGGCTACAGGACCTCTCTGTGGGGGAGATGCAACTTTCCCCACAAATGGCATTTTTTGGAATCAGCCCACTGCCAAGGAGCAAGGTATCATAAACATGTCAACGCTTTGTAAAGAATTTCAGTCTTGCTACTCAATGCTAACAGTAAAATATTTATTCAGAAACAATCTTTAATGGGGATGAAATCTGAATGTACTATTTATATTAAAAACTGAAGTAAGATGTTTTCCTACAAGCCTTAAATAAAGCAATAAGATGAAATTTTGATTTTAGCCATATCAGATAACATAGATGGAGAGTAAAATTAATCAGTTACAATAATGATTACCTTAATAGAGATTTAATTGGAAGTAAAAGTGATAGGTTTGATTTATTCTTTTTCACTAGTCTTCTTAATTAGGAGATAAATGTGCTAATTGTAATAGTAAATTCAGAATATAGAACAATTGATAAATTATAAGTTTATGGTATATTTGACTATGAAAGTTTGTGTCTATATATATTAAACTGATATCCCATTTTAAGTAGTATTCCATGGGTATATTAAATTATAATCACTAGAGAAACATTATTTAGGCCTTTAATTGGTATTTTCTTCCTCTTTATTACTTGGGTTAATAGAAATAACCCAAAATAATAAGAGTTTGAAAACGGAAAACAAAAGAGAAGAAATTTGTAAACTGGTAAGTTAGGCTGATAGTGGCAATATGAGAGGAAACCATAAAGGTTGATCCTTGGAGAGGCCAAAATACTTGTGCTAACTATGGAGGAAAACAGGTATTTAGAAAGAGAAAAGACTCAAGTCAAAGTAAAACTTTATTTTGCTGTGGAAAAGGTTGCAAGCTAAATCTGCATCATTTTCAACATACGATGGATGTGTCCAAGTTGAGAATTCTTTCTGGTAGACTGTACAGTCCTGAGACAAGAAGCTGCTACACAGCAGTCAAGACTGAACTTGATCACTGTCATCTAAGCAATTAGAAAGAAAACTCACTTCACCTTCAGGTAGGAGGTTTTCCTCAGATTATGACATGACTTATTTATTTATATATGTAACTTATTTATTTATTTTTATTGTAAACACTAAAAGTAATGATATGCCCACTTACCAAGGCGTCAGTCGTAAATATTATCTCTAACATACTAAGTCCCAAGTGGCTATTTCTAATAATGAGAAACGCAGAAGGAATTTGTGTTCTATTTCTGAAAAGCCTTATATAATTAAAGTGGCACATTCGAGTAAAATAAGGTCTCTCAATATCAGCACTATTGACATTAGGGGCTTGAGAATTCTTTGTTGCTGGGGACTGTGTGTCCTGTGCATTGTAGGATGTTTAGCAGCATCCTGGCCTCTACACATTAAATGCTAGTATCATCCCCATTCCATAGTTGTAACAATCAAAAATGTCTGCAAACATTGCCTAATGTCCCCTGGGAGCAAAATCACTCATGGTTGAGAACCACTGCTTTATAGTAAGCCTGTAATAATACAACCCTCATTCTCCCTTTAGTCCCAAGTTATTATAAGTAAGAAAATAAGCCAGGGACAAGGAGGTGTAGATTTCCTGTCACTGTTCCTTATCGATAAAGAGCAGCCTCCTTCCCTGTTTCTGCCCAGTGGAGCCATTTAAGGCAGCCCTTCCCATCATTCCTTCACTCACTTGAGGCAGAATCCACCCTGGGAAGATTTTTATTTTACAATCACATATAAAATATAGATGCCTGGTACATGATTTTGAATTTTGACTTGATGCATGTCTTATGAAATGAATCATTCATGATGAAGACATGATACAATCTGCTGTTGAACAGTAAGCCATAGCGAACCTTATTAATAGGTACCTATTGTAACATATGAACATTGAGGATCAGATCTTACTCTGCCATTTTACCAATTAGTAGCAGCCCACTACAAGATCAGGGTAGGGAAGACTGGAAATTTGGAAGCATGATTGATAGAAAAAAGTTCTTTGTGCGTTCTGACTTAAATAGAACTCCTCGGTAGGAAAACAGTTCTTACGAGAATTTTTCTTCGACTTTATGCACAGAAGTAGCCTTAGATGCACATTTAACTTACCTAAATTCAATTCTGTTTAGTGAGGGGTCAGGTAGGTGGAAGACAGGGGAGAGGTCAGGATTTACATAGTCCCAGAAATCCTGCTGCCCAGTTTTTCACAGAATCAGACTGTGCCCACAGGCAGGGAGGCAGGTTAATTGGAAACATTTCTACAAGCTCCTAAAGCTCTGGTAAGAAAATATGAATGACCCTCAGGCTTCCCCCACCCCTGATAGAAAGAAGATAAGGACATTCTCAGGTGACAGGCAAGTGGCCCCAGAGACATACTGACTAGGGAAGCATTAGAAGGAATCCTAAAATTGTCCCTAGACAGCAAAGGTGGTGACAGCCAAAAGTCAGATGTGGAAATCTTCACAAATGGGCGGAAGTGCCATAGGCAGCAAAACACTTAAATGATTTGATGATTACATTCTTTCCATAATTTTTTTTTTTTTTTTTGGAGACTTTTTTTTTGGAGACAGAGTCTCACTTTGTCACCCAGTCTGGAGTGCAATGGTGCAATCATAGCTCTCTGCAGCCTCTAACTATTGGGCTGAAGCAATCCTCTTCTTCAGCCTCCTGAATAGCTGGGGTTACAGGCAGGTACCACCACACCTGGCTAATTTAATTTATTATTATTATTATTATTATTATTATTTTGTTTTTTTGTTTTGCAGAGACGGGGTCTCACTATGTTGCTTAGACTTATCTTAAACTCTTACTCTCAAGCAGTCTTCCCACCTTGGCTTCCCAAGGTGCTGGAATTACATGCATGAGCCACCATGCCCAGCTTCCATAATTGTTTTTACATTAATATATATAAATTTCTGCACAGGCTACTCTAAAAAACTGTGACAACTGTATCTCATGGATAATTTCAAGAGAGTCCAAGAGTGACTAAATGCAAACTTAAGACCCTAACCAACACCTTGGCTGCATTTCCACTTTATACTTTCACAGGAGATTTTGGTCATTAATTTTAAAAACTTACTCTGTGCTTCAAAAAAACAATCCCCCAAAAGATTGACCCAGTAGGCATTAGCTATTAATGTGTCACTATCGTTTCTAAATTGAGAAAGGCTATTTTTACAGACATTGTTTCCATAATCAGAAGTGCTGATTGTATTTCTTTGTCTCAAAAAGTTTTCCTTATGTTTCTCAAAGCGGTATTTACACTGATTATTCAATTCTTTCTCTCTTTCTTTCTCTCTCTCTCTCTCTCTCTCTCTTTCTTTCTTTCTTCTTTCTTTCTTTTGTTTTCACCAATAGACTGTAAGATCTTTGAGGGCCAGGTTTACATGTCTCTGATACCTATACCCTATGCAGCTCCTAGTACAGGACCTTGCAGTTACCAGCATTTAGGAAAGGAACAAAGAGTAGATATTTATTTATATATTTATTATTATGCAGGCCAAATGTAACCAGTGATCCTTTCCTATTAATTATTTTCTTTCTCTTATTAAACTCACAAAATTCGATGCCTTTTAAAGCACTGCTTTATTAAAATTAACCAAAAACTGAACTTCGTCCAACTAATTTACTTCCCCGTGATTTGCCAGATTCTCCCACTGCTTAAGTGATTAAACAGTTTGGAAAGTGAGTGTTTACTTTCCAAATGGAATTCCGGTAACCTAAAAAAGGCATGTTCTTAAGAACATGGCATAAGTAGCATTGGAAGTTTGAGTGAGAACAGCAGTTGACCCTCTGTTCCATTCAGTTTTCCAGGTAATTCTTATGAAGTCGCTGGGATCAGCACTACTATGCCACGGAAATAGTGGCAGAATCTTCCAATGCAATGGGTTTCAAAGATGGGAAACACGATGCTTTCTCAAGACTTCCTGGAGGATCTGGCATTTTTAGATGAGCCTAGGTGGTAGATGTTTTCCATAACCCTAAATGAGAATGTATTGGGGAGGATGCATTCAGGGCCCAAGCCATGGCAAAAAACAAAGGCTGCCAGGTGGGAAAGCAAGTATGGTGTGTTCTGGACTGGTGGTGAGAGAGCTAATTTGGCTGAATGAATGCAATCACGGAGGATAGGGATGGCTAATAAAGGCTGGATGATGACTCAGACTCAGCAGTGGAAACTTGAATGTTGGAATGAGAAGAGTAGTTTTATTCAGAAAGCCCGCAAGAAGCTGTTGGCTATGGAGGCACATAAAAGGAGCTTTGCTGTGGAGATATTAATTTGGTGGCTTGTGCAAAAAGCAATGATGGGGAAGAGAATGGATGTCAGAGACCAATAAAAGGCCATGGCAGGCTTTATCCACCATAGCCCCAAACTGTAAACAACTTAAACATTCATGAGTGGCAAAATAGATAAATACATTGTTGCATAGCCTTTCATCATATGAATATAGCACAATGAAAAAGAATGCATCATTGCTCCATGTAACAACTTGGATGAATCTCAGAGACCAATTTTAAACAAAAGGAATACAACACAAATCATTCAATGTATATGAAGTTCAAGAACGGGCAAAACTAGTCTATAGTGTTCATCATCATAGTAGTGGTTGCCTTTGGGGGAGTATTGACTGAGAAGCCGAAGGGGCCTTCTGAGGTACTGGAAATAATCTGTATATATGAGTGTATTCATATGTAAAAATTCATCGAACTGCATACTTCAGATCACTGCACTTTGCTGCCTGTTGTCCTGCAATAAAAAATAGGAGTAAAAATAATAAAAGCAAAGAAAGCCATTGCAACAGTCTTGTGGAAGAGAGGGTCCTGCACTAAGGACCAGTGAGCATAAGCAGGAGACATGTCAGAGCACACATGAAGTAGATCGAGGGTTATGAGGACTTGGCAAACGTTTGGATGAGGAGTCAGTGGAGGGAGAGGACTAGGAAAGAGCTCTGAGATGACAAGTGCATGTAAGTGTAGAGATGTGTGGGTATGTGTTTGCCTGTAGCTATAGTAACTAAAGGGCTGGGATGATCACACTATGTTGGGTACCATATATTTAGAATGACCATTTGATTTTCTGGGACATCACAACCTTGACAGAATTACCTCAGCTGTGAGCTCCTAGCATAGTCCAGCATGCTCCTGCTCCCTTTGTTTGCACCTACAAAAATATGAGAACTCACTGGCTGTACTTGCCATTTCACAATCCTCTGGCATCTCATTAACATCCACCTTGTATTCTACACAGATCCACTCTTTCCTCTGAGAGAGTTAAATAAATACATTCTCACCAAGGTCATTGCAGAGCTACCATAGAAACCATCCTATATCCTGAAGATCCTGCAGTATGCAGTTTTAGGAAGCTTGTTTTTGTCTTTTGAGCGTCATTATGACCAAAGAATTTTGATGCTTAGTAGCTCATTTTCAAAGATTACTTGGATTCTGTTACGGCTACCACACAAAGAGATCAGGAGGATATACTTCCCTTGCCTGTCTTTTCATTTCTATGTGTATAGCTGGGCTCTGGAGAAGTGGGCTTTGGACTTCTTACAAGGCCTCTTCCCTGCTGTGCTCCCGGCTTGTGCATTTGAATTGAATGGTATAATAAGCTCTTGAAGGAGCGAGTGTGCTGGCAGCAATTTGGAGCTTCCCGATGAAGTGTGCCACAACAGACACTGTAGGGGGGTGGATGACAGAGACCAGGCTTTCACAGAAAGGCAACAGGCTGTCCCAGAGACAATTGGGAACAATGTGCACTCTTCAGAGAAGTGCCCTATTCCTGGCTTACCAAGGCAGGGAAGGTGGCCCAGGAGCCATATTGGTATTTGCTAAGGGGAAAAAAAAATGGGGATGGTTTAATTATATGGACAAAAATGTTTTGTTTTAATAAAAATCTTTACTAAATAACTGCCCAGCCAACCCCAGGGAGCCAGCGTGGCATGTGCCAAATGTTGAAACGGCCTTTTTCCCCTTGGCAGTTCAACATTTGTACGCAGAAGCTAGAACCACTTTACTTATGGCTGAGATAGTCCCTCCCTGGATTTCTTCTACAGCAAACTTTTTCTGGAAAGGACTACAGAGTAAATATGTTAAGCTTTGCAGGCTAAATAATCCTTGTCGCAGCTACTCAACTCTGCTGCTGTCGTGTGACATATGCCATTGACAATATATAAACAAATGAATATGGCTGGGTTCCAGTACAACTTTATTTACCAAAACAGGTGGCTGTGGAATTTTGCCCAGGGGCTATAGTTTGCCAACCCTTGCTCCAGAGGCCCTTGCATGCTCACAGCCAAGTTCTGTTTGTCTTTGTGGAATTTGTCTGCATGTAATTATCTCTGAGAGACTCTTAGAAAGTCATGTTCACTGTGCAGAGGTTGAAATTTAAACCACTGATAGTGACCAAAAGAAAAAAAGACTAGAAAGTCTTGTGGACTGTTTTCTTGCCTCTTAGATGAGTGGCACCAAATTACTTAAAAATCTTTGAACTTGTGTTTGCAGTACTTAATAGTAATTCATGTTGTTTATGAAATGAGAGATTGTTATATAATAATAAGCTGATTTGATCATTTGGTCACTTACTAAGCTACATACACCATGATGGTTGAGACCATCTTGGGTAACCGTTGTATACCTAACTCCTAGTCATAGGTGCACAGTAAATATTTGTTCAATGGATTAAGGAATGGAACACGCAGATACTATAGCCTGATATCTGAGAGTATCTATTTTGGAAACAAATTACTGTGGTACACTTGCAGTGCACAAAACATGCTGTCCCCTTATGTGATACCTTGGATCAGCATTCAGGCACGGCATTGCTGCATTGTGTCCTGGTGTTGCAGATTTGCTCTGCTCTGTTGACACAGTCTTCCTGATCCCCTTGGTGTGAGAGTTGCTGATTGGATCACAAAGGATATCTGTGCTTGTGCAGGAGCCAAGCTAACAGGTCCCCACAGATTGGATTCTACTCATTTGTGTTCTGAGCACTGCCCTTCCAGCCTATTCTCAGTGAAAATGAAAGGAAACCATTAAAATAAAATTCAGAAACCATCAGCAGCTCAGTTTCTCACCTTCCCTTCAATAAATACATAACATTGTCATAAACAGAAATCAGTAGTTTTCCTTGAAGTATATCCAGCATAAAATACCATTGATATTCATAGGGAATATATTCATATGGAGCAAAAAAGGAGCAACTGCTTTATGAAGCTCTGTTATCCCCCATCCAATGCAGCCAGGTTAACTTAATTTGAGAACTTGATTATAATGGGGAACTATTTTCAATAAGGGCAGTACCCGAATATGATCAGAAATCTTTATCTGCTCAGCAGGCAAGATCAATGATTAACTTTTCCACTTTATTTCTGCTGGTGGGTAGATATTCCTCTCTAGGTTTCCTTATGCTGTATTTATCCTTGAACTTTCTATTGCCTTGAATTTTATATGTCTCATACAAACAGCACAAAGTTGGAGTTTTAAAAAATTTAGTCTGACTTTATCTTAAAAACTTCAGCTTTTATTTTACTTACTTTTTTATAATTACAGATATTCACATGCATAGATTTAAATCTACCATCTTGTTTTGTGCTTTGTGATTCCACGTTCCTC
>NW_016107716.1:328169-367751 GCF_001604975.1 Cebus imitator
ATTCTGCTTTGTATTCTTAAAAGGTATTTTTTTTTAATTATATGATTCTAGGTTGGCAGTTATTTTCTCTTAGCTTGTTAAGGGTATAATTCCACTGTCTTGTAACATCCATAGTTGCTTAGAAGTCTGCTTTAAGTCTAATTGTAATTCTTTTCAAGATAATATCTTTTTTACTCTGGATACTTTAAAAAATATATACATTTCTACATATGTATTTCATTCTAGTTTTGAGTTTCTTTTCATGTGTACTCTTTGTTCTTTGGTAATTTTGAAGCTGTGGAATAATGTATTTTATCACAGTAAAATATTGTCAGATCTTATGTCTTCAAGTATCACCTCTCTTCAATATATTTAAGTAAATGTAGGTTAGATACTCTCACTGGATCCTCTATATCTTTAACCCTCTCTTCTCTATTTACCAACATGTTGTATCTCTGTGCTACACTCTGGATAATTTCTTCTGGTTCATTTTCCAGTTCAATAATTTT
Organism: Cebus imitator; assembly: GCF_001604975.1. Lineage (NCBI taxonomy): Eukaryota > Metazoa > Chordata > Mammalia > Primates > Cebidae > Cebus > Cebus imitator. The sequence continues at coordinate 328,658 of NW_016107716.1, forward strand.
TTTCTTTCTTCAGCTCTGCTTGATTTTTTGTTAAACGTGTCCATTGGGTTTTAAATTAGTTTTTATATTTTATTTCTATAATTCCTATTTGCTTCCTTTCCATCTACGCTCCATCTCCATTACTTTTTGTACTTTTCTGTTCTTTGTAGATTTAAGATGATGTTTTTGTTTATTTGTTCCTGCTTGTTCAGTTGTTTTCACACAGAAGACTGTCACAATAAACTTCTTATTCCTGGAAACTGAATACTCTTGTTTATGCATTTCTTTTTTTCCTTTTTGGAAGACAACATCCTGAGTTCCTTGATTTTATCAGCTTAATTACAGACCACTTAAAATGATAAATGACTTCTTTTAAGAGACCAAGTGTTTTCTTATGGTGGGATTCCTCTGCAAATTGACACCATCCCTGCCCTCACTACAGAGTGGAATAGTGGGGTCAAGAAACCATCAGTGATGATTGAGTATGCACCCATGCTGCAATGGGAGAACAAAAGGAGGGAACCCAGTGCCTTGGCAGAGGATGTCAGGGAAGACTCTATGGGGGAGTGATGGATGGAGAAGGGGTGAGATCACCCAGTAGACCATGTCTCAAAAGAAGAGGGAAAAGCAAGGTCCTAAAAGTGCTTATATTCCATTAGGGAGGTGGAGAACAAAAGGCCAAAAAAGTGACTGAGGAGGAATAATTAACAATCAGAAAGACACTAGAGTTCATCCTGGGAGCCACCGAGGGACAAGTTTCAAACTTGAGAAGATGAAGACTGCAGCAGGCAGTTTGGTGGTCATTAGTGATCTTTGTGTCATTAGTTATTAATAGGTAGAAGTCAGGACTATGGAGTCAGGGATGGTGACAAAAGGCAGGATTTGTAGATTTAGGGATGGGACCATGGGATGGTACCTTGAGGAGATTGCAGTAGATGCTGGCAAACCATGGTCTGCAAGGCAAATCTAGCTCACTACCTGTTTTGTACAGCAGGGAATGGAAAGGAAAAGACTGATGGTCACAGTGGAAAAGTGGCGAATTGATGAGGACAGTTCTCAAGGAGATGAGATCTGGAAAGCTGGTGGAAAAATCAGCTTTCAAGGGGTTGGGACTTGCTCTGAATCAATAGATAAGAGAGACAAGCGAATGGATAAATCTACCAAAAGTTTGAATTGAGAAGAAGAAATTTTGAGAGGGAGCTCAGGATCAAAGTTTTAGAGATCATTTTCTCTGTGTAATATAAATATACAGAAAGTTGGAAAACTCTAACCCTTTGAAAGGGTAAGTCTTTGTGGGTTCTTTGCCCCATTTCTTTAATCTTAATAACCTACTTTGTTAAATTTGGGGAGGGGGTGAATAGTTTCATTTTTATTGTATACATCTAGTACCTGACTTGTGTTTTCTACTATTTTTAATGTCTCTTTTTCCCTCTCAGTGGAGCTGACTGCTCCATCCCCCATGAAGTTTTCTAAAATTCCCCAGTCTTCAAGAGTTAACTTCTCCCAAATTTAATGTTCTATGTGTAATGTAAATGTATTAAACTAGAAAGTGAAAATTGTGACCAAAGAATTAAAGTTGTCTATAAACATTGTATTTGTAAGCAATGTTAAAACTGTACTAGGTTTCAAATTTGGTGAATATTTCTGAAATTGAGGGCAAAAGACAGACATTAAAGCTTACATAGTGCTCATGATCAGAAAACTGAAAGTATTTATTCAATCAACTAATTACTAATTACCTTCTGTCAATTGGGCGTGGAGAAATGTATAAATCTAAGACACTTTTTAAAAGTAGTTCAGAGTGAAGAGAGAGGAAACAACTGAGTCAGTTTCACTACAGGTAATTAAAGCAGTGACATAAGAGAACTCAGGGTAACTTGAAAACACAAAGATGGGCATTCAAGCCAGTTTGGAGTTATGAAGCTGCCTTCCTGAAGGAAGTGGGCCTAAATTGTCTGAAAGCTGTGGCTTGCAAACTTTAGGATTTCTAAGAATCACCTGGAGATTCCAGAGCTGGACTGATTAACAAAACTGGTTTTAGGAATGAGACTGAGGATTGTGTGCAGGTGGTCTGGTGGTCGTAGACCCTGTACTGAGGAACTGGGCTTTAAAGGCTGCATAGAAATTATTCGGTGGTAATTGAGATAATATCCCATTGAGATGCTCAGAACATAAAAATCTCCATTTCAGATGAGCTTGTAGTTGCTTTGGGAAAATCTGAGGTTATGAACATTGAGTGCTTATGGTTTATGTATGTTTTTATGACTTTTTTTAAGTTGGTAATAGACCTGTTAGACCTGTGCGACTCTTGCTCCCTCCTGAATGTGTCAGTAGTCCACTTAAGAGAAAAGTGACTAGAGGACAGCATGATGAAAGAGGGACTCTAATTAGTGACACAGCTAACACTGAAAGCGGAGGCATCTGCTACCATTGCTAAATATAATTGCTAGAGAAAAGTTTATAAATATTCATTTAAATGTATTTCTCAAAGGCTCATGTTTGGAACCACAGCTGCTGGGTTGCCTAAAGAAACATAAATGTGCCACAACTAATGCATTCTTAAAGGAAAAAAAAATGCTTTATCTTTAATGTGCAGGCATTTGAGTAAACACCATGGATCAGCAATTTCTATAGCTACCATTTTGCATGTCATATTTATTAGATGGTGTTACTACTTATACTTTAGAAATTTGGTAGTTTCTCTGATTATGGCTTTCTAGATTTAACAGTTATGAATTTAACTTGTGCCGAGTGACTAATATACGATTTAATGTCTTATGTGATTAAGTTTTGAGTTTGCTTGCCAGAGAATTTGGCTAAAGACTATTAAAATGAATTTCATTTTTCTTTCAAAGAGTAATCTGGAAACCCCATTTCAAAATTCCAAATAAATAGATTTCTTTTTCATAAAAATAGTATTGGGTTAATCTTCCATTTAGTTCTCTTGAGATTAGTGTAATAATAATTATTCACTGACCACTTGTACTGCAGTGTGTGTCCAAATGTAAATTAAAGGACACATTCCTGTGTCAGTCTCATATAATCTCATATATTGAATTTGGTGGGTTTGCAGGAGGAGAAGTAGCAAAGATCAGAGGCAGCCTGGGAAATCCCTCTGGTGATCTTAGGCGGTATATAGGTGCCTGAGAATGAGAAGGACAAACGTGGATAAAAAGACATACAGATTTTCAAAGATAAAGTAGGCAAGACACATCAATGACCTCATTACCAGAGGCTAGAGCAAGGCACAGGGCAGACTGCATAATGAACAGATGAGAATGAGAACCGTGCATCAACAAACAAAATGTCATGTGAGCTTGATATTCATGCAAGATTCAGCCACGGATTTGTGCCTGTGGAAGAGCTAAATCTAAAGGAGTAGTTCTCAACTGGGGTTGATTTCTGTCCCTCAGGGAATATTTGGCAATGTCTGGAGACATCTTTGGTTGTGGTTCTCAACTGAGGGTAGGGGTTATGCAACTGACATCTAGTGGACAAAGGCCAGTCATGCTACTAAATGTCTTACATTGCACTGCACAGTCCCATAACAAAGAATTATCTGGCCCAAAATATCAGTTATGCTGATGGTAAGAAACCCCTCTCTTTAGCCAAGAGGCTAACCTGAGACAAAGACATTATTGAGTGTGACCATAGACCTCAAATGATACCTCTTAGGTGTTATTTAATAAACTGGGTGAATTGTTATAATTTGTGTCCATTTCCAGATTTTTCTTTTTTTGAGACAGAGTCATGCACTGTCACTGGTGCTGGTGTGCAGCGGCATGATCTCAGCCCACTGCAACCTCTGCCTCCCAGATTCAAGCGATTCTCCTGCCTCAGCCTTCTCAGTAGCTAGGACTACAGGCGCCCACCACCACACCTCGCTGATTTTATTTTTTCGTATTTTTAGTAGAAACGGGGTTTCACCATGTTGGCCAGGCTGGTCTCAAACTCCTGACCTTGTGATCCACCCGCCTTGGCCTCCCAAAGTGCTGTGATTACAGGTGTGAACCACTGACCCTGGCCCATTTCCAGATTTTTTAAAAAGTAGCAGCTTGTTCTCACTCATAGGCGGGTGTTGAACAATGAGAGCACATGGACACAGGGAGGGGAGCACTACACACTGGGGTCAGTTGGGGGGAAATAGGGGAGGGACGGTGGGGGGTGGGGAGCTGGGGAGGATAGCAGGGGGAGAAATGCCAGATGTAGGTGATGGGGAGGAAGGCAGCAAATCACACTGCCACGTGTGTACCTATGCAACAATTTTGCATGTTCTTCACATGTACCCCAAAACCTAAAATACAATAAAATAAATAAATGGGAAAAAAAAATAAATAAAAAATAAAAAAATAAAAATAAAAAGATAAAAAAAAAAGAAATGTAAAATTAAATGTATTCTCAACTATTTTGTGTTTGAAGATATAACCATCATAGCTTTTATTAAATTCAACTGAAAACTTGCTGATATTACTTATTTTGTATCAAACATGACCAGTTTTGTTGATCCTTTTCACATTTCCTTTTTCTTCTTATTATTTTGCATTCAATTCTGAAATGTATTTCATCACAAGTGTATCCAGGTAAATCCACTACAAGTTGTGCTTGCTTTTAGCATTACAAAGAGTACCATTTTAAAAACGCAGAGTTTTATTTAAAAAAAATTAAAAACTCAGAGTTCTATGGCATTCTTGTCTTTTATATTACAAAGGTTGGTTTAAAGCCAGCCACAGGAGTTAGCATGCACTGATCACACTTTCTGGTTTAGAAGTAAAAATCTTTTACAGTTATGGTGATCATTATTGAAAATGGCATGTACAATTTAGCATTTTTAGTGTTAGTAAAATCGTTAAAATTTATATCCAGTGAAAAATGTTTAGTTCGGAATTAATGAACTTCCTATTGCCATTTTAAGATCTCAATGCTGAAGCCATTTGAATTTTAAAGTCTCTGATGGCTACATAAATTGGATTTCAAGTAAATGGCAAAGACATGTATGCAGTCTTGTCAGTATTAAGAAATAGATTTCCTTTATTCTGTTTTGCCCTGATAAGAACATAGAGGAAAGGATAGTCTCTTCAATAAATGGTCCTGGGAATACTGGATATTAATATGCAGAAGAGTGAAGCTAGACCCAATATCTCTCACCATATAAAAAATCAAATCAAAGTGAATTAAAGACTTAAATTTAAGACCTGAAACTATAAAACTACTAGAAGAAAACATTCAGGAAATGCTTCCAAACATTGGTCTGGGCAAATATTTTTTGAATAAGACCTCAAAAGCACAGACAGCCAACGTAAAAATTGACAAATGGGATTACATCAAGCTAAAAAGCTTCTGCACAGCAAAGGAAGCAATCAACAAAGTAAAGAGACAGCCCACAGAATGGGAGAATATATTTGCAAATTATTAATCCAGCGAGGGATTAATAACTAGAATATACAAGGAAGTCAAAAAACTAAANTTAAAAACTGGATAAAAGATCTGAATAGATTTCTCAAAAGAAGACATACAACTGGCCAAGAAGTATATGAAAGAATGCTCAGCATCACTTATTATCAGGGAAATGCAAATCAAAAACCCAAGGAGATATCATCTCACCCCAGTTAGAATGGCTATTATCAAAAGATAGAAAATAACAAATGCTGGGTAGAATGTAGAGAAAGGGGAATGCTAATATGCTGTCAGTGGGAATGTACAGTCACTGTGGAAAACAGGATGGAGGTTCCTCAATAAAATAAAAATAAAACTACCATATGATACAACAATCCCACTGCTGTATATTTATTTAAAATAAAGGAAATCAGTATATCAAAGAGATACCTGCACTCCCATGTTTATTGCAACACTATTCACAATAGTCAAGATATGGATCAACCTACGTGCCCATCAGTGGATGAATGGATAAAGTAAATGTAGTATATATACTCAATGGAGTATTATTCAGCCATGTAAAAAGAATGAAATCTTGTCATTTGCAGCAATACAAATGGAATTGTAGGACATTATGTTAAGTGAAATAAGGTAGGGTTAGAAAGACAAATATTACATTTTCTTATTCATATGTGGGAGCTGACCAGGTGAGGGAACTCACGCCTATAATCCCAGCACTTTGGGAGGCTAAGATGGAAGGATCGCTTGAATTCAGAAGCTCAAGACCAGCCTAGGCAACACAGTGAGACCCTGTCTCTACAAAAAAATGAAAAATTAGCTGAGTGTGATGGTGCATGCCTGTAGTCCCAGCTACTTGGGAGGCTGAGATGGGAGGATTGCTTGACTCAAGAAGTCAAGGCTCCAATGAGCCATTATCCTGCCACTACACTCCAGCCTGGGTGACAGAGCAAGACTCTGTCTCAAAACAAACAAGCAAGCAAACAAACAAAACATAGGTGGAAGCTAAGAAAATTGACCTCATGAAGTAGAATGGTGGTTACCAGAGGCTGGGAAGGGTAGGAGATGGAGATGAAGATGGGTTATTTAGTGGATACAAAAATACAGTTAGGTAGAACAAATAATTTCCAGTGTTTGATAGTGCAATAGGGTATCTATAATTAATGATAATTTGTTGTATATTTCAAAGTAGCTAAAAGAAAAGATTTGGAATGTTCCCAACACAGAGAAATGATCAATGTCACAGGTGAATAATATTTTAATTACACAGATTCAATCATTATAATGTATAGCCTTATGTAGCCATAAAAATTAAAAAGAAATAAAAAAACATAGGGGAAAGCATCAAGATTTTTAGGTGAAATTACAGACAACTTGAAAGGTATAAGTTTTTTGTCTCTTTTGATTTTTTTTTTTTTTTTTGGAAAAATCTGAGTTTTTTGAGATGAGAACACAATTCTGTTCAGTTAGCTTTCCACATATTGACGTAAGTTTCCCCAAAGCCTAAACTCTGTCCCTTGTCCCTTTATTGACACATTGTCTATGGCTGCTTTCATGCTGCAAAGACAGAGTTGAATAGTTGCCACAGAGACCGGTGGCCTGAAAAGCCACAAGTATTTACTGTCTGCCCCTTTACAGATAAAAGTTGCCGACTCTTGGTCTAGATTAGTAATGCCGCTGTGGAAAAGATGCGTCCTTCCCTGTCTTGCATGCAGGCAGTATTTTTCATACTGTGTTATAGTACTGGTTCTCATATGCAGCTGCATATTGCAATTATCTGGAAAGTTTTAGGAAGTCCTAATTCCTGGACCCACCCAGAGGGATTCTGATATAATTAGTATAGAGGAGGCCCTGGACACCAGAATGTTTAAAAACTTCCCAGGTGATTCCCATGTGTAGGGAGCTTGGAGAACCATTGCCCTATGTTGCTACACACTCCCACATGGAAAGGTAGTTTCTCTCCACAGGCTGGATTTGCCCCCAAGTAGCATCGTAAGTATCATTCTTGCCTTCAAGTTCCAGTGACATCATGCTTGAGACAGGCTGTCCCCAGACGTAGTGGAAAGAGGACAGGCTTGGGAATAGCAGCCCATCTTCAAACCTTAAGTTTCTTTAAACTTCCTCAGGAGAAGGAAGTTTAAAGAAATTACACTATCACTGTAAAATGCATTGGTTCTCCAAACTTAGATGAAATGTAAAACCCAAGGGCTTCTATTGTCTATGGTTTCAGTGCTTTCCTTGGCTCTTTGGTGCCTATTTTTATCACTGAATAATGAAAATCTATTGGCAATGTTCCTGGTGGTTATCTTCCATTCAAATGTCAATGGAAGATGATCTGAAGTTCTGGAAGTATGGCCATGGTCAATTTCTTTTTCTACATGGTTTAGGAACTAAGGATTATTTCAGTAATCCTATTTCTGAAAACCTGCCACATCATGTTACTTTGCAGCTCTGTGCGTGGCTGTCATTGTAAACACTGTTTATAGAACCTTTATCAGCATTTGCCGCTGGAATTTATAAAGCATTTAGTATAATTTGCTGTGAAACCACTGGTGTTTTTTTAGCTTAATAGAGTCAGCACATATGGAGTATTTGGAAGATAGCAGTTTACATCCTATAAAATGACTTTTGAGTCTAAAGCACTTTTATCTCAGCCATTTAAAATGATTGATTAGTTAATTCACACTGCCAGGTACTGTTCTTCTCATTTTACAAATGAGGGAAATGAGGCAAAAAGAGGACAGGGGACTTCTTCAACGCCACGCAGCAAGGTAGGGGCAATTGAAAACTGGAACTCCCCAGGCTGAGCTCTCCTATCTAATATTTCCCTCTGGTGCAAGACAGTAAAAACACAAGTCTCTAAACCCCAGTGGTCTACATCGTCCCTGAATGCAAAGCACCCCCAGCAGATGCTTGTAGTAAAACACATGACCGAATTGCTGCTCCTTCCTTGAGGAAAACTTCTTCAAACTTTATTATTATGTTTTGCTTGAGTGTACATGCAAATAGATCCATTGAGAAACAGACACTTTGCTTTTTAAAATTAAACTGGGACTCCAGGTAGGTAGCAGCATCCATAGAACAGTTAGGAATTCATTTCACCAGTGTTCTAAAGGGGCAGGTGATAATCAGCATATGCTTTCTTAATGGCATGGTTTAGCGTGTGGTTATATTGTTTATTTAATTCAGAAGTCGTTTAAAAGAGATACTGTGAAATGTGACTAGCCAGAAGACAAGGAAAACAGAGATGTCCCCAACTTAACCAACTGTATCTGGAAAGAATAACTAAATCTTTGAAAAAAAAAATCCTTGTTAGGAGTTTATTAAAAATTTTAATTTCCAGCCTAAATACCAACAGAGAACTTCGTCCTGTACAATGTAATCGTATTTAATATTCATGACAATGACCCCGAGGCAAAGCTAGACTCAATTATCAAACAAGATTCACTATTTTTGTGTACTTTCTAAGGCAGCAGAATACATTTTTTAAATTGTAGAAAATATTCCATAATCACAGCTAAGGCATATCTACTCATCAAAAATTTCAGCTAATTGAGTTTGTTTTGACGCTTGACATATAAGGAGACTTGGCTTGAGATAATGAATGTATCCAGCAATGTATGTCCTGGAGAACAAATGTTTTTAAAATTATACCTTTATGCCCACTTATTAGATGGGTAAGAGTTTCCATAGCAGAGTCATACCTGATAAAGAAGTGCATTGTCTCATTTATAAATTATAAACCTGGTGGGTAGAATTATACAGATGGTCCCCAAATATGGTAGTTTGATTTAGGATTTTTTTGACTTCACTGTAGTGGGAAAGTGATGTGCATTCAACTACCCACACAATCATTCTTTTTTACTTTCAGTACAGTATTCAATAAATTACATAAGATATTCAACACATTACTATAAAACAGACTTTATGTTAGATGATGTTGCCTAACTGTAGGCTAATATAAGTGTTGTGAGCATGTTTAAAGTAGGCTAAGCTTAGCTATGATGTTCAGTAGGTTAGATGTATTCAATGCATTTTTGACTTAGGATATTTACAACTTACAATGCATTTATTGGGATGCAACCTTGTTGTAAGTCTAAAATTGTCTGTACATTTATGTTAATTAAGATTTTTTCATTACCTGATCTCTGTCCTCATGAGGCTTATAAGTTAGGGGAGTTTAGTAACAAGCAGGAACCAACTAAGCCAGTCCAGGTGTAGTTAATCTGATAAAGAAGCATCAAGCAGACCCTAAGAAGCAGCATATCGGGTGGGCTGACTCTTCACACTTGTATAAATTCAATCAGTGAGGAAACTGTGAACCCAGATGGATTGAGAGCATTTGTTACTCATGTTCATATCAGTTCCCTTTGCCACCTAAGTTCCACAGGGTGATGTGGAGGGGGGCCTGGGTAGATGCTGCGCACATAGTGGGTTTGTGTCAGAGCTGAGAGACACTGAGCTTAGGAAACTGCCAGTTGTATATGGAGTCTGCTAGCAAACTTGCCCACCTTCCCCTCCAGAGACAAATCTCTTTATTAACCTGGAATATAAGCAGATCTCTGGGGAGTGGAGGGAGAATGAAATGGGAGGAATCTTCACCTTCTTTATCCTGGTCAGGAAACAAATTTGTCACCCAGGACTATCCTATCTCTAGCTTCCAAGGCCATTTGCTATTCAAACATCCTTGTACAGAGCTATCAGTGCCCTTGACTCAGAAAACATGCAGAAACATCTGGATTATCTTCCAACAAGGAAATAAGTAATGTGATATAAGGTAACTGAAGGATGTCAGAGGAATGAGAAGCTGACCCCAAAGTAGATGCATGGAGAAGGGGAGCTGGTCCTAGGAAGAACTGGGAAAAGGTGTTTCCAGAGGGGACAACATGAGGTGGATGATGTGCTTGGTGTGTTCCAGGGATGTCAAGAAGAGTAGTATGGCAGGAGCCACATGGGCAAGCAGAAAGGTAGCTGGGGCAAGTTTGGGAGGGTACAGCAGCCAGGTCATTTAGGGCCTTGTAGGTCATAGTTCGAGTTGGGAGTTCATCAGAATAGTGATGGGATGAGTGACCTTCTTTATTTGCAAATTACAGCTTCAAACCATGTAGTGGGTAAGTTGGTCAATTTTGCTGGTCTTATGCAGCATTTTATTTTTGAATAATGAGATGGAATAAGATAGAAGATAAAAGTGCCTTATATGTAGTAGAATGCCTTATATAAATATTGTTTCATGAAACTTCATCATATTTCATTAATGTTAACTTTTATTAATTAACATTAGTTATATAATTAATTAGAAGAATTAATGTTCATTAATATTGACATTTTTTTCCATGTTGATATCTCTTCTAAAGTCAAGATGGGGCTCACAATCAATAGTATCTAAAGTTTGATGAACTATGCTATGAATGTTTTATATGTGCATGTGTGAAGTGTATTGCTATGTGATATTTGTTTCTAACTATGGGTCACAGTCAATATTTTACCTTCAAAGGCCTAGTTATGGTAGCAGGGTTGGGTCAGCCTGGAGAAAGTAGAATATCACCTGGAATTGGATGCCCCCATTCTGGTTGGGATAATTGAAAGAAGATATAAGTAGCCTTGTGCTCTAGAAGCAAATAGAGTTATTTCACTGGCCAACTATATCAGACAAGCGTGATCAAGCCACCAGAGTCAGACATTGACAATCAAATGTAATGGGGCTGGAAGGGGTCCCTGTGGACAAAGGGAATCTAGGATCTGACAAGGCTTTGGGCTCTTCATAGCAGCATGCCTGGTCAGTTAAACCAGCAGGAGTGAATCCTCGGCCTTTAGTGGCATATGGTGCCAGGATGGTTACTAAGACAAGGTCTTCGGCATAAAGAATTAGGTTCAAGTCCCCTCACAAAGGATGGAGCAGCCAGGCTATGGCACTAGGGAGCCAGCCTCAGGATAAGAAACTGCACTTTACTGGGATCACCTCTTTCACCACTTCTCAACCAGGCCCAACATGTTGTTTGCATACTGCTTCCTCTTTTTGTTGAAGTCTTAGTTACCTCTACAGAGAAGCCATTTGAAAGATATGCTTAGAAAGAGAGTCCATCCGACTCTGCTTTGGGTGTCTAACGTAAGAGGACTGGGTCTCTGTGATTAAATGGAAGTCAAGCCGAGGCCCTTCTAGCAAAGAGGGAAGCTGGAGTCTCAGACTGTCGGGTTGGGTTTACATGAATCCTATGTGTATAAATCTGAGTATAATCCCTCTTAGAGCAGGATCAGTTGCCATAAGTATGAGGAGGATGCTGTGCTTGAATCCTGGTGTGGCTTACACCATCTCACCTCTTGAGAGGATGAAATAACTGATGAATGTATAAACCACCATGAGTGGGTTGTGTCAACAAGTACAAGGAAGACATAAGAATCTGTGTGCCCTGGCTTTGAAATAAAGCAGTATACTTCTTTCCCTCTCCAAGGTCTCTCTGATGAAACCCTATCTTCTTTACTCCAACGTAGACAGAAAGAGGGAATAAATACCTGTCTTTTTAGTATTGAATCTAGGCGGCAACTTCATCTTTTTAGCTTGATAATTATGTGTAATTCAAGTTATGTAACCTTTTTCCAAGGAACTGAATTTAGCCGTACATCATTTGCTAACATGAACTCTAAAATATGCTCTTATTGTCAGTAGATTATGACTAAAATTAAATCGCTGAAGGCTGCCCATGACCATTAAATTATGTAATAATTAGTTATTTATCTAATTCTTTGTTCAAACCGTAGCTTCTGCCCTTCTTTGTGGGCTTTAAAACATCAAAAGGCATTTCTTGAGCTTGAGAAAGTGACACATTTTGCTTGTTTATTAATTGTTTTCAAGGATAACTGTTAGAATTTTAACATCATTTTAATGAATTATACATACTTTTTGCCAGTTAACAAAAATGCAATTTGAAAATAAACATGCTACAGAGAATCGTTTTCTGATTTTCTTGTTATTTTGGCATATCTATAACAAATTTCATGCTTTATATTCTCAAATATGAAGTGCCTAGATTCTTTCACTTAGATTTTTAATTGACATGAAACTATATTCATAATATATATGTTGATGCATACAAATGAATTACCTTTTCTTTAGTCAATTACTTCCTATATTTAGGGAATAGTTGCTATTACTAATATATTTTCTTATTAAGTAAGATAATGGGTGTGGATTTTTAAAAATGTATAATAGACATCTACTGAGCAAAAGCTGGTATTTTATGGTCGTTTAATATCTATGTGACAAGAAAAGTTCTACCTATTCAATAAAATTCTGTGAGGACAAAAAACAATTTTGTTTGATGCTTTGTCAAAGCTAGAAACTTTTTAATGTGATCTCCTTTGGGTTTATTTTTATTTCTATGATATTTACCTCACCCAAAAGACAAATTAAAATGTGCCAAAGAGGGAAGTATTTTAAATGAATCCAACCTGTTTTCCTTTTTCTATTTTTGAAAAATATCACTTGTTGTACAATAATATATGAAAGTTTCCTATACTATTTTAAATTTTTTTATTATACTCATGTGTAATACATCTTTTGAAAAATAATGCTGAATGAATACTGAAAACGTAGAGTCTAAATTTTCAAGCTCTTTGGGAATGGAATGTATCTAAGCTGAATAACTCAATTTCACTTTGAGGCAGTTTTAACATTGAAGGGAATGCTGACAAGCTCTGTGGCACAGAAAGCCAGAAAAATTTGCTGTCTGGCCTTTCACAGAAAATGTAATCCAACTGCATTATTCAAATTATTTGGATATTTGTTGTATTCGTGGAAAGTAGTCCTTAAGACTGAAAGTTTGGCATTACTACACTGGAATTGGGCATTTGGAATTATTGCATTTTCAGGATATACTGACTCTGTCACAATGACTGAATTCTGCCTTATAGCATGAAAGCAACCATAAACAATATGGAAACAGATGTGGCTGTGTGCCAGTAAAACTTTATTTATAAAAGCAAGATCAGGCCAGATATGGCTCACCAGTAATTTCCCAACCCCTTCAAACCTTTATTATTCAAAGAATAATCTATATGCTAGGAATATCAGCATTCCCTGAAGCTCTAAAATGCAGAATCTCAGGCCCCTCCTCAGACCTACTGAAGTAGAATCAACATTTTAACAATATTCCCAGGAGATTCATATGCCCCTTAAAGTTAGAGGATCATTGCCTTAAACTGCTCTTCAAAATGAAGTAACAGGTTACTCCTGGGAAGATCTCTGAAATGAATAAGTATGTTGACGAGGGCTTAAGACTTGATTTAGCAGGTAAAGAGTACACTGTTTCACTGTGAACTTCTAAATTCTAGAAAATGGAACCTTTATCTGGGCCACTAGTAATTTTCACTTCCTACTCTAAGTCTTCTCAGATGTCTGTTCCATTTCTCTAGAGGAGAATGTCCTAATTTCTTGCCCTGGAATTTATTGGCTGTGGGCACTTCTGCATAAGGGAAGGAGTGGGATAAGTTATTTAATATGCAGATGTGTAAGTATTCCTTCTATTTTTTATACACATGAATGCTACCCAAGATTGTACTTTGGATTTTTCAGTCTCAAGCTTGTTGACATTCTTCAAATCAGATCAACTGCCCCATCTATTGTAGATCTCTCTGATGATATTAAAGCTTCCTAGACTGCACAGAGAGACTCAGTGGTGGACCTCTGAGGAGTTGGACCACAACATGGTTTCTTGGCCTCAGCATTATTGGCATTTGGGTCCAGATAATTCTTTGTTGTTAGGGGCAGTCCTGTGCATTGTAAGATATGTAACAGGATTTCTCGCTTCTCCTCATTTGATGCCAATATAATCCCCCACCCCCAGTTGTGAGGGCCACACATGTTTCCACATATTGCCAAATGTACAGTGGGGGACAAAATTGCCCCTGGCTGAGAGCCACTGAGTCCTAGGGATGCTGAGAAATCAGTGCCTCTTAGGTGTCATCAGGGCAGCTAGAGGCCCAGGACATGGGCGACCAACCTCAAGCATCCTCTCTGTTCTTTCAGTAAGGCATAACAATATTAATTTTTGCTGGATGCAGTGGCCCACACCCACAATCTCAGTGCTTTGGGAGGCCAAGGTTTTCTTGAGCCCAGGAGTTTGAGATCAGTCTGGGTAACAAAGCGAGACCTCATCTCTATACAAAATTTAAAAATTAGCCAGGTGTGGTGGTGTGCATCTATAGTAGCTGCTCAGGAGGCTGAGGCAGGAGGATCCCTTGAGCCCAGGAATTTGAGGCTACAGTGAATTATGATTGCACCACTGCACTCCAGCATGAAAGAGTGAGACCCTGCATCAAAAAAAAATTAATTTCCATGTAAGTCATAAAATGAGAAATTTAAGAAACAAAGTCAAAGTCACAGCTTCTCCAGGCCCTGGAGCTCCATCAGCTCTTCATCGTCCTATTATTTCCTCTCTGAGCTGCTGACACGTCCTCTTAATGTTCTCTCTGACCATATCAGTTCTGATTCCATTTTCTTCTTTATTGTAATTTAAAATAATATCTTGTGGGAGAAAAAAATGAATATGTATTGTCTGTCTGGCATTTTGAACTGAAATTTTCACCATAATATCCTCTAACGTAAAATACTAGAGATTGGGAAACAAATTGGATTTCATAGTTTAGAAATCTTTCAAATTAGAGTTTTGTTATTGCCTAGTTTTAATTGTATGGTATATGTAACATTTTAGAAAATTATTACCAAGGGACTTAATTTCTGTAGCTGATTCTATAATTGGCTCATCCCAAGTCAGAGTTGGTAATATGACTGTTCTTTGTGAGGAAGAGAGCTGGCATTTGCTGAATTTGTTTGAGTAATGATGGCCCTCAAAAATCTTTTCAATCTGATCAAACCTAATTCATTTACTCTTGTAAAAAAATCACTTCATATTATACAATGATTAAAATATTAAGTTTTCAAATATTGAACTTTATTTTCCATTTGGTTATTTCCTGAATTTGTGGTATGCAAATTTGTAGTTTATTCAATTGACTCTAATAACAGTTGCCAGAGGGAGTAAGTCTGGGTCAGCCAGGGAATTGGTTCTGTAATCTACCTCCTGAGATGAAAGTACTGCATAGCAGATCTGATTTATGGTTTCACTTGGATATTTCATCATTTTTGAAAGAGAAAAACAGATTACATCTAGCTCAGTGCTCCAGCTAGAACACATTGTGACTTTGTGAGGATTATAGATTATTTACAAAAGTGGCCTCATTTCTTTATCTTTGCCTTTGTCCGTGTCTCTTGCAATGTGACTTTTTGGCTCCTCCCATCGATAGTTGGAGTCTACTTCTCTTCCCCTTGAATCTGGGGTGGCCATTTTCCTTGCTTTGGCCAATGGAAAGCAGGAACAGTCATGATGTACCTGCTCTGAGCCTAGTCTTTAAGAGCCCCCACATATTTCTGTTCTCTTTGTCTTGGAACATGGTGCATCCCTCATAAGATTAAGCTAGGGCTAGAATGCTGGAAGATGACAGATGACAGATGACAGACCACATGGGACAGAGAAGACCCATCCCAGCTGAGGCCATACTAGACCACCAAGTCCTAGCTAACCAAGCTTTTGACTGCAGATGTGTGAGTGAGCCCAGCTGAAACTAGAAGAACTGCCCAGCTGAGCCCTGTCTGATTGCCAATTGGCAGAGTTATAAGCTTAGTAAAGATAGGTAATGGCTGATGTTTTAAGCCACTAAATTTGGGGATGATTTGTCATTTAACAAAAGGTAACTAAAACAGTCAGAACTATTAAAAGGCACTGCTTTGAGTGGATGAATTATTTAATAGCACCTCTTATTCTGATGCAGACCTTTCTGGAGTACACATTGTTAACTATCTCTGTCGGGTATCCTAATGCAGGCTACAGAATTCACAATTGAAAGCAATAGCCATGAAATCTAGAGTCAGGTTGCTGCCCTCCACCCTAGGCACAGCCATTTAGAAGTTGTGTGGTCTTCAGGAGGGAACCTCATCCCTGAAAGCCGTAATAGTGCTTATACAGTTCAGATATTAGAAAGGACTCACTAGATACCACAGAGTGTACTGTAGGGGCCAAGGGAGAGCTTTCCACTTGGCCCTCTGAAGGTTTCCTGAAAAATCAACTTGCAAAGGGCAGATTAATTGGAGAAAAGGCATACTAATTAATATGTATACATGGAAGCCTTCAGAACAAAGACCCAAAGATACCGATGAAATTGTCCATTTTTATGCTTAGATTCAACAAAGTATGGACAGGAATATAGAAACATGGTTGGACAAAGAGAGTATGTTCTAGTGCTAATAGACTGAGTGAGGAAATCCAGGAAGGCTTTTCTGCCTATATCCTTCTTGGCATCTCTGAGCAGCCTTCCTTCCTTCAGGGGGTAGGTCAGAACCCTCTCAGGAATGGGTACCTACAGCCAAACAAGGTAGATCAGAGAATTTCTTTATGGCCAGTTTCTACACAAAAAGCAGAGGGAAAGTTATAATAGTGTTTTCAGGTTTATGGCTGGCTTTGTGGCAAAGGGGTTCTGGTTTGTATGACCTGCCTTGGGGAAGAGGGATGCTACTTTATATGACTAGCCTCAGGGGAAAATGGGACAGAGAAACAAGAGAGCAGGAGAAGTCAGAGAAAAACCTTTTCTTCTGAGGCCCTCAGTTTGGGGTATTGCTTTCTGAGCCCCAACAATACGCATGTGAGGCTTTTGTTTAAAGAGAAAGGATATGGTGCAGTAAGAGAAAATAAATGAGGGTAACATCAGGAGTCAGAGAGACATTCCAACAACCCAGAGCCCTTTCTTGCTTTCAGCACATAGGGCCAGGCTCAGTCATTGGCTTGAACATAAGGATCTGTGTAACCAATCTTGGTTTGGGGAGAGTTCAGAGAAGTTTTCAATGCAAGGGTTCTCCTGAATCTCTTTGGTCATAATCAAGCTAGGCAAACCGGTTAGGGAAGTTGCAAACCTGCAGTAAAGTAACTTATTAGTGGTGTTGTCAGGACAGTTTCTAACTATTAAAAAAAAAAAAAAAATCTTAACTTTCACTGCCCCTATCTTGGCCAAGAGTTCAAAAGCAAACCTCTAGCACTTTCAGAGATAAAGCTTTTTCCACTCAGCTGTGAATCCGTTCTATCTGCACAGCCTCATTTTCCATATTTGTAAAATTAGGATAATTATAAACGTTTTCACAGGATTTTTATGGGGTTTATATGAGGTGATTCATGCAGAATACTTACCACAAGTGCCTGGAACTTACTAAATACTCAAAAAATCTTCCACTGTTCCTAATTAAAGAGCACTCAACTAGGAGTCAGCAACCAGATTTGAGCTGTGTGACTTCGGACACAGCACTTCAGCTATCTATGCATGTTTCCTCATATTAGGGAAGTAATGATTATGCTACTCCTGTGATTATCTCATGATCATCTTTAATGCCACAAGAGCCAAGCAAGAGCATCCTTTTATAGTTAGTTCATGCAAGTTAGCATCTAGTAGGTGAAAAGCCTAGAAAAAATTACTTTTCTACATTCCTAATTCCAAGACAGTAGTACATAAATTCTCTGGACAATCTAGTGAGCAATTTTCCAAAGTAGATTGCCTGAAGGCTCTAGTTTTAGAAAAAGCCATCAAGAGGTTTGAGAAACTTTGGCATTGAAAGTCTGGGCATCACAGAGAATAATCCTTTTAGAACCACACTGGTGGTGGGGACACACTAGATTCATGAACCATTGGTAACTATGGAGTTTCCCTTAGTGGTTGGTGGACTGCTAGAGACCGTAGGTTGGGAGGTCACTTGCTAGAAACCCAAGGAACTAATGAGTAAGAAGCTTGGTTTGCCACAGTGCCCTTCTTAACTGATGCTTGGTTTCACCTCTGCAACAATCTTGACACCCTTGTGATGCTAACTGATGCCTTAATCCCCCTCATTCTGCCCAAGGTATACCCTCTTGCTACCTGTATTCACCCTCTGTTCATCTACAGTTCCTAGGGATAGACAGTGAGTGAAAGTGTAGCTATTCCCTGCAGAAAGGGCTCTGTGACTAGGAGCAGAACTAATGATTTACAGCAAGGATTAGCAAATGTTTTTTGTAAAGGGCCAGATAGTAACTATTTTAGACTTTATGAGCCATACAGTTTCCGTCACAACTACTCAACTCTGCCATTGGTTATAGCACCACAGCAGCCAAAGATCACATGTCAATTAATTGACATGTCTCCATTCCAGCAGAATTTTATTTAGAAAGTAGGGGCAGCTGGGTTTGGCCCTCAAGCTATAGTTTGTTGACTCCTGGTTTGGCAGAAATAAAATATATGTATTGTTAAGAGCTCTGCAGCAGAGTGTTTTCAGGATTTCAGGGTCTTTTTTTAACATGGAAGGAAAGTCTTGTCCATTTTGAAAATGATATAACATTATAAAGACATTAAGGTTAATCCTCAGAGTGGCATCATATAGACATATTTCAGAAAATAACAGTAGCAGTCCAACGAATAATCCCTCCAGGTACTGAAGATTATATTTGTTCTAGGTGGAAAGCTGGTAAGCCTCTCAAAATGAGAATGTTGGTAACAAATAAAAGTTCACATCTGAATTAGATCTCTGACACAGAGAACAAAAGGCATTTTGAAACTTGAATACCTGTAGAAGCCCCCTCAACTGCAAAGCTACTTGAGTTAGAAGCAACAGTGAAACTCATCTCACTTAGTTATATGAAAAGAATTATATATATATATACACACACATAATATATAGAGAGAGAATTCATATATAGAGAAATATATATATATATATACACGCACACATATAGAATTTGGCCATGGACTCAAGGTAATAAATACCATTTAACAAATGTAATGTTTCAACATTAAAAATGAAGAAAAGGCCTGAAAAAATTCTGGAAGAGTTGACATTTTGATATTTAAAACTTTTATTGGGGAAAAAGTTTAAATGCTTTATGGTACAATTTGATTTTCCTGATTTTCAAAGCAGCCAATATATAGAAACTGTAGCCTCATTAAATCTAATGAAATAAGTGAGTTGACCAATGTGCTCATTGGATACATAATAGATAGATGAAATATAAATACTTACTGGAAAATATGATTAAATGCATAGTGTTTTCCCAGTCACTTTAACATTTATGTCAAAATTAATGTTATTTTAGGAATCAGGTAGATAAATTGTAATTTACTGCTTTTCACCCATGAATTGGAACTAATATTAAAACTTATGATCTTTGGTTCATGGATTAATTGAGAATCCTGAAAGGAATTTTTTTCTGGAAAGTTTTAAAAATAGAATTTTTAAATCACTTAGCAACATAATTTAACATTTATAAAGTAAAAATATAAACTGCTAATAACTCCTCTATATTGTTTATGCTTTCTCCTTAAACACTTCACTCTTAAAATACTGCATCATTAAGCAAGGTGCCCTTGTAGTCTGAAAGCAACATATGGACAGAGTAAATATAATCCCGATTAAGCTCCCCATTTTATATGGAATGGCAGTAGAGCCAGACATTTTAAATGCCTGCAACTTGTCAACTCCTAATTTGTGGTTTCCCATAGGACTAAGGTACCATAGTATATTTTTCCTAAGTACAGATGTTTGCCATTTTTAACCACAATAAATGTACCAAAAGTTTTTAAAGCATTATATTATCTACCTCATTTAAAGATAAACATCTGTTTGCTTTAAAACTGGAATAAAGTCTGTGAATCATAGAGCAAGTGACACATTTTATAGACCATATGCACAAAGTCTAGAAATGGGCTAATTTTCAAAATTTATTGTGGACAGGCAATTATGTGCTTGATATTTTGCAAGCCTATATGATTCATTACCTAAGCCACATTGAGGATTTTTGCATTTAAAAAAATTTTTTAAGAAGGCAGTGACTTGGGCATGTGTATTTTTTGAACTCAGTCACTAGAGGTGTGGCCAAGATGAAAGGCAAATGAAATTGGTCTACGTTTATGAAGCAGAAATTATGGTAATCAGAAAATGTATCTTTAGACATAAGGATGCTGACAAAATGAATCTTCATTCCTTAATGTTAACCAGGAAAAGAGATGTTTCAGAGGATACAAGCTCTGACCTTTTAAAATGTTAAGAAAGATACACATCTTAGGCCAGGCACAGTGGCTCACACCTGTAATCCCAGCGCTTTGGGAGGCTGAGGCAGGAGGATGGCTTGGCACAGAAGTTGTATCTGTAACCTGGGTTGTATCCTCATCCGAAAATTAAAATCCAGGCTACAGATGGGGAGAGTTATATGTTATAATTTCTGCAAAATTTGAGTTTATCTTTATGACCCTGTGTGGTCTGTGACATGGAGCAGAAAAAATTTGTAAACCTAAGTTTTTTGACAAAAGATTAGAATTGTGATCTTCCCTTGCTATGGTCTAATAAGCCAACCAACCAGTTTGTTTAGAGGTGAAATTAAATTATGATTGGGGAATCTTTCTGACATTTGCATAATTTATATAAAAGGCATATACACACCTGGCTGGAAGAAACATATTTAGGTATGTAACTTTTTGTTTGGTGGCTATCTCCAAATTGTTTTAATTTCTAACAGAAGACTATACTAACATCCACTTTCAAGAATGTAGGTGCATCTGGTAGAGATTAGAAACAGGTTTCTCTAGGTCTTTAGATAACTGGTACTTTTCTGATGTGTGTAAGGTGGAATCAAAATCTGTGGTTCTGGGTTATCCTTTCCCATTAAAAGATTCTTTTTCTGTACTGTGCAATCATATACTTTTACTGGGAGATTATAGAAAAGGCCTTCACCTCTTGTGCCCTCTAAATCACAAAATATTACCATAGTATCACTATCTGCCTTACAGTGGAAAGTAAGTTTGACAGTAAGCTTTATCCTCACTTTTGGTCATATTTTCTTCTTTCAGGGAAGGAACCAGTTCAGCATTAAAATGGTTTCAATGTATGAGATAACTGGAGTCAAACTAGTTTTTTTAATTTGCATGCAAATTCATGCAAATTTGCTTGCATTGCAGCCTTCCTTTTCTTTCTCTCTTGGATTTGTGTCAGGGCAAGGCCATCTATTTGGTGCTGGAAATCATCTCTCCCTCAATAACCTGCCTCAATGGTAGTGCAGTGTTCCCTAATATGGGCACTGCCAAGTCAAGTGTAATGCCAACACTTATGTTATGCAAACTTATTCTAAGTGTATACTTTATGTAAAGGTGCACATTCTTGGGAGATAAAGCAAGTTTTTGCATCCTCTAAGTTACTAAGCCTCTCTCTGTTCCTCTGTGTAAATAGATTTGGTATTTGCAGAACCCTCTTCATTCGTTTAAAAAAAAAGCCGACTTATATATAGGAAGTAACTAGAAGAGGTGTTTTGGCCCTTGCAATTCTTAACTTTGATTTCTAATTCTTTCCATTAAATTCGACAAATCTTCATTGTGCACCTGTTATGTGCCCACTGTACTGTGAGAATCGATGAGACACAGCACCTGCCCCAAGGAGCTTACAGGCTACAAGGAGAAAGAAACATAAAGATAGCTCTAGTACATCTCTGACAATTACTATTATTTTTCTGTGAAAATGCGTCTTTTAGTAAATGCCAGGTATTGTTCTGAGCCCTTGATATATGTTATCTTATTGTATCCTCACAATAACACTATGCAGATTATTATCCTATTGTACATAGATACAATTGAGGTTAACTAACTTTTTGAAAGTCAGAGTTCATTGGTACCTAACTCAAGGAGTTGTTTGTGTCACATTTTCCTGGGGAAAGCACTGCATTTGATTCAGAGCTCTGTGTTCAGATGTGCATCCTTCTTTTCATTTCTTTCTCTCTCTTTCTTTCTTTGTTTTTTTTTTCTTCCTTTGTTTCTTTCTTTTTTTTGAAGCAGGGTCTTACTTTGTCACCTAGGCTGGAGTGCAGTGGTGCAATCACAGCTCACTGTAGCCTCAACCTCCCAGGCTCAAGTGATCCTCTCACCTCAGCCACCTAAGGAGCTGGGACGACAGCCATGCACCACCATACCCAGCTAATTTTTTTAAACTTTTTTGTTAAGATGAGGTCTTGCAATGTTGCCCAGACTGGTCTTGAACTCCTGTGCTCAAGCCATCCTCCTGCCTCAGCCTCCCAAAGTGCTGGGATTACCGGCATGAGCCACTACGCCTGGCCTAAGATGTGCATGTTTCTTAACTTGACTTTTTTTAAAAAGCTTTCTTAGTTTTATATAATCATTTCTTTGAAAATAAGACACTGCCTCTTACCCAACACAAGGTATGTATTAATGAGCCTCCTTCCCCTTGGTCTCTGAGTCTAGCCTACTCCCGTTTCCTAGGGCCATTTCTCTCCCTGCTGAATGCTTTCACTTTCAACTCTTTTCTACAAATTCTGGGGCACTCAAACCTCTGTTTCCACCAGGAGACTGAGTATACTGGTTACTTGCTCCTAACAGCACATTTTATCTTCTCTTTTTCTCAGCCTCTCTATTGCATTAGCCCTGAAGGCTTGTTTTGCATAATCACAAATTTCACTTATGCCTTTTACCAAGCAAAGATGTGGTTCTCTTACAAGAAGGAACTGCTCTCCTCTTGAAGTAATTAGCTTCCTTTGCAGCCAGCTTTGACAATATCATTCATTTCCCTTCAATCACCTTACTTATGACTCTAATTTACACAAAAGCATTGATTGCACCATTTCAAAGGAACAAATGGAGCTGCTTTAATGTCCATTCTTGGTGACTGAGTCTTTGCCTGGTTGGAGTTCTAATTGCAAAACCTTTATTTCCCTGTGTGTGATTCACTTTTAGAAAATAAATTTTCTAATTTCCAGGATTATTTTTTTGGTCAAAAAGGCAGAAAACATGGCAGAGACCAAATGGGGGCCATTTGAAGTGGTTTTCTCCAAGTTCAAAGACAGTTCAAAGCCATAAGGACTTGCCTTCTTTAGATCTTGTTTTAGCTCCCACTGAGGTAGCCAGTAGGATGCAGAATATATATCTCTGTCCACTTTCAACTGGACAATTGTTGGAGCTCTGTAAGTTCTTTGTATCAAGCAGTTGGCATAGCTACTTCTAGAGACCTAAATGTAACCATTAGCAACGGCCTTGTCAAACCTCACCTTGGTAGCCCTGTGCTGGGAGGCTTATTTCTCTTTGGGTTACTCCTCAAATTATAATGAGGTATGGGATTCAGAGAGCAGAATGCTGCCTTTACTATCCTAGGCAATCCCTTCCAAGAAGAAGCAGAAGATGTGTTTTCTGAGTAGAGTGGGACAGATATATCTTTTCTTAAGTAGAGGCCTAGAGTAGTACCTGGCATACTGCTGATTCATGTATGGAGCCACATCATTAAGCTCACAGACACCGTCCAGGGAGCCATAACATCTCACACTGGCAGGCTTATCTTGGGAGAAAGGCCAAAGGACCTTTCTCCATAACATCTATTATGGACTTTTAAAAACTAACTATGTTTTGGATTTAGCCAGTCAAACTAATCCCATGCTGAGTCTGAAAGGTCACACAGCTGGTTCAGGAAAAATGTCCAACTTCAAAGCGAAGCTTTTCTGTTTAGCTGCAAGGACAGGAAAAGGGGATTTGAAAAGGCAAACTGTGTTTGGCGGCTCAAGCTTTTGATGAAGAGGAGCAGTGGAGTGAACCAAGAAAAGTGGTCTGGCAGAGTAACAAGTTTGAATTGGATAATATTAGGGGAGTATGCTGGCAGGGCTTGAGTGGGACTGAACGCTGGAAAATGATATATTTTTGTGTGTTTTAGGAGGAAGCAAGTGAGCAATGTAGAAAAAGTTGAGTTTTAAGAGGTCAGGATGTATAGAATAAATGAGTGGAAATCTGTAGACACTTTGACCAACAAGGAAGCAATTATAGCAATTCAAACACAACCCCAAATTATCATTAAATCCATGCCGTATACACCCCTAGCCTCATGATTAATGCCAAAATTAAAGATGATCTTTTTGTAGCCAAATGTTCATTAAGAGACTTTTCTGTATATTTATTAGCTCAATATTTTTTAATTGCAAAAATTAAGTAAAAAGATATCATTACTGTCATTGTTCAGGAATAGCGGGCTATGTAGAGCTGTTAATTGAGAATCCATAGAGAAATCACATGTATCTGATTAGGAAACTACATTTAGGATTTATAAAGAATGCACACATATTTCAGGACTATACTGTGTAATATTTTAAGTGTCTAGTTTATAAAATTTGTTTGGAATATGAGAGTGAAGAAATATTTTTTATGAACTGTCTAGATCAAGTAAGATAAGGAAATGGCCAGGGGCTTTTTTTTTTTCCTTATTAGGTATTCTAATAACCAAATATGCCTTTGAGCTTAATGACTGCTGAGGTGCTTTCCAGCAATGATTTATACTCTCCACTCCACTTAGAATGGGTTGTGAGGTCAACTGTGGCTTTGCAGAATGAACATTGAGGAAGATTGACCATTAGAAAACAGGCAATAGGTGAAAATAGTTTTTTATATGGTTAGATTGTTTTACTGTTAGTTTCTGATGTTACATTTTAGCTTCATTAAATAATATTTCATTCTGCATTTAGTTTGATTTGACTTAGAAGCAAAGAGAAAAGGGCATGTATACTTGTCTCAGTCCATTTAAGCTGCTATAACAAATTAACTTATAAACAACAGAAATGTATTGCTTACAGTTCTGAAGACTGAGAAGTCAAGATTAAAATGCCAACAGACGGGGTGTCTGGTGAGGACTTGGCTCTGCTTCAAAGATAGTGCCTTCTTGTTGCACCCTCACATGGTGGAAGGGGGGAACACTGTGTCTTCACATGGTAGAGTGTGAAGGGGAGCTTCCTTCAACCTCTTTTATTAGGATGCTAATCCCATTTATGAGGGAGGACCCTGATGACTTAATCACTTTCCAAAGGTGACACCTCTTAATATCACACAATGGGGATTAGATTTCAACATGAGTTTTGGAGGGACACATTCAGGCCATAGCAGTGCTCATGTGCAGAGGTTTGCCTAGTCATAGGTCTGTGTCCCAGACAGTACATAGTCCTGTAAAAAAAGGGGGATGAAAAGCCGCTTGAAGGGAGACTTATCACATCTTCTGAATTTACCCCCTGTGATTTATAAACTGAAAATAATCATTCAACCATTCATTCATTCAGTAAACACTGATGGCACAGCCATTGTAGGCGTTGATTGAGCACCTATATGTCAATCAGTGTGGTTGGTGTAATGCAAATACAAATGTGGATTAAACAGTCTCTTGTCTGAAACAATTTACACACTATTGGGGGATACAGACATGATTTTAAAAGTAAAAATTGATAGGTACTTAAGTGGATATAAAATATTTTAGAAATTTAGGGATGGTTGCCTAATGTTGCCCAAGTTAAACCATTAGAAGGGAAGACACAGCTGTGGAATATGTACTACCTGGAGGAGCATTGGCCAAGCAGTTGGTGCAGTATTTA
Source organism: Cebus imitator (assembly GCF_001604975.1). Classification (NCBI taxonomy): domain Eukaryota; kingdom Metazoa; phylum Chordata; class Mammalia; order Primates; family Cebidae; genus Cebus; species Cebus imitator. The sequence goes on from NW_016107716.1 coordinate 354,481, forward strand.
AGTTTTCCAACAATCATCAATAGCATCATTATTTCCTTTTTATAAATAAGGAAACAGAGGTTTCCAGAAGTGAAGCAACTTGTACCAGGGCAAATGTCTAAACGGGTAGAGCCAGGATTTCTATCTCATTCCACTTCACTCCAGAGCCCACCTTGCCTATGTTCCATGTTGGATCTTGAAGGGTAAGTGGGAATTCACCAGTTAGTGTGGAGAGGAAAGGAAATTTTGGCCTGAGAACAGAGCATGTGGAAAGATCCTTAAGTGTCAAAAAGTTTTTCAGTTTGGGTTAAAGCATTTTAAGAGAAGGGCAGCAGGAAGGAAGGAGCTTGGGGGTGGAGAGATTGTCAGTAAAGAATTAAGCGCTACAATCCAGGCTGAACATCCATCTGGGAGCAGAACATTTTAGTTTAGTCATATTTTAGAGAGGGTCACTTTTAAGGAATTTTTTAATTCAACATGGTTTCAATATAGACTAATTTATTGAACCCCAAATCATGTTTTTTGAATGTTCCAAGGCATTTTTCTCATATTAGGACAGGATACATATGATCATTTATAGATACTAGGTTTCTGTGTATGTACCATAGTTTAACTACATGAAATTTGTTTTTGTTTGTTTGTTCCTTTGTTCTTGTCTTTATACCTTGATGTTTTACATCATCGTGTATTCTTTGCTCTTCACATCTTTAACCTCACTGGTGACATTCTCATTAGTTCCGGCTAACCTATGTCAAACCACTGTCCATGTTCAGGTACACAATTTGCAAGTTCTTTAATTTCAGGCATATTTCATTCTTTTAGCATTCCTGGGAAAGTATGAAGTAAGAGATCAGGCATAGCCTGACCAACTTCTTGCTTACATACCACAGCATCATTGGAAAAGTTTAATGATTTTTTTCTTTTCCTTGAGACACAGTCTCCCTCTGTTGCTCAGGCTGGAGTTTAGTGGTGTGATCTTGGCTCACTGAAACCTCTGCCTCCTGGGTTCAAGCGATTCTTCTGCCTCAGCCTCCCAAGTAGCTGGGACTACAGGTGTGCGCCACCATGCCCAGATAATTTTTGTATTTTTAGTAGAGACGGAGTTTCACCATATTGGCCAGGCTAGTCTGGAACTCCTGACCTTGTGATCCGCCCGTCTCGGCCCCCCAAAGTGCTGGGATTACAGGTGTGAGCCACCACATCCAGGCCAATGATATTTCTTAATAAACAAATTTGGATAACAATCATACCACTCAATGGCAAGTGGGATTTTCCCTCTATGCATTCTAAAAGTTAATTCCATCCTCTCCTGAGAATTGTTCTTGATAGATTGTAGTTTCACAGTACTTCTGTGCCATCTTCAACAGGCTTCCCATCAGTGGCACTCAAGAACTGGGTTCTCAGATTGCCAAGTATTGCTTAGGCTTATTACAACCGTGTTACACCAGTACAGTGTTGATGGTATCATAAAAGTTAATAACCACTGCATAAATGTCAGTTTTTCCAGTGGAGGTGAATACAACATTTCAATACTCAGCATTTTTCAGACATGTTTAATCATTTGCATGCATATTTAATTATGAGTAAAATGGTCTATGAAGTATTATCAAAGAATAAAGAAGGCAGAAACTGACTTTATATGACAGAGGAGAGAAAGAAAAACCAGCCTGGGAACAGTGAATGTTGATGCACATTTTGGGGGAAACTGATGGGAACAAGGTCAAAGTAGGCAGTGTGTCCTTTAGTAAGCCAACTAGGGTTATCAAAGAGAACTATTACAGTTCTGAAGGATCTCTGAGAACCTTGAGATCTTAGCTGAGAAGTACATGTGACAAGTTGTCTCTGTGTTAGGTTGGCCAGTGTCCCCTACCTTAGTAAGGCAAGGTCTGTACAATTTCTCTCCTCAAAATGCTCATATTTTATAGTTTAAAAAATTATTTTTATGTAGTCTGTAGACCTTTATTTTAGGTTATTTTATTTTTTAGGGTTTTGATTTTGACATCAACATTAACTTTTCAATGGGCTCCAAACTTTCCTCACCTTTGTTAGTTGCTTCACATTTTACAAATGTTCACCTGTGTAACTAATGGTCTACCTAAATGAGCTGTTTCAATGAGGTGACTTTTCAGTTTTTTGTCTCCCCTTGACTACACTCAAGTATCCCAGTCATGTCAGTTGAACTGTTAAGTACTTACTACTGTCAGCATCCTGGCGTGAGGACTGGGAATCTCTTTACTTGATTCACCCTTAATTTCAGGAAAATTACAAACTTCACTTTATTTATAAACTTCAGGCTCCAGTTCTCAACTCAGTTTAGTAAGTTTCTGTTTGTTTTCTTTTTGTTTTCAAGACAGTTTTAAAAATGTCTAAAATGACTGAGTTTGAGGCTATAATGTTTCAAATTATTTTAGCCTTCAATTCTGGAGCTGGGACCATTCTTTGAAAAACTTTTCTCTCATAGCATTCCCGTTTACCTTCAAGGCATGCAGTAATATTTCAGAATTGTGTCATTTTAGGAAATATATCGAAAACATTGATCAGAAAGCAATGATGCATAGGAAAAAAGCTTAATGAAATATTGCCCTATCTTGAACCATTTGTTTTTTTTTCTTCATGGATAAGTTACTGATTCTATTAGAACTCAAATTGTGATTGCTTTCTAATTCATGAGGGCTTTTGCATCTTGATTACTGACACTAAAGGAAAGATCAAATTTGTTTTCCCAAACTATTGTTATTGTTGCCGTTATTATTGTTATTAACATACACCATTTACTGAGTGTTTGTTATTTTTCAGGCACTCTGCTGTTTTATGAGACAGGCATTAGTGTCCCCACTTACAGTTAAGGAAACTGAGGCACAGAGCAGTTCAGTGGCATGAGGTCACACAGCTGGTAAGTGACAGATCCAAGATTTGAACTCTGACTCTAAAGCTTGAGCTCTTAATATTCGATTACATTTGATTTTTGCTGGTTGACTATTGTTATGACTCTTCTACAAAGTTCTATACTATTTTTGTGTCTCCCAACAAAGTGTATGAGCAACCTATGATTGAAGGAGCTTTTAAAAAATGTCCCTTTTCAGATATTTTAGTGGCTCTTGAAATTAAAATTCAAAAAGTTCAGGATCACCTTAGTTAATCAGAACTAGAAGCTCACAGGGAATTTCTTTCTGCCTAATTCTGTAGGAGAAAAACGCTAAATAGAAAGAAAGAAATTTATTGCCGAAATACTGATTTCTGCCTCTGGATTTTGCCATATCTCCTATATCTTTTAGAATTGATGTTCAGTAGAAGAGATCAGATTTGTGAACCTGAGCCATATATTTGCTATACTCTAACTACTAAGGCAGATGGGTTGACTGATGTTTATTCATTCAACAAACATTTTGTTTTTGGTGATGCTTACTTGGAGCTAGCTACAATATAAGACACTGTAAAGGGAATAAAATAACATTTGTCTCTAGGGTTCCATAATCTAAAAGAGGGAGACATATCAGAAAGCAAATAGGTATATTTCTGTAAGCAATTGCTAGTACCTATTGAATGTTTCTCTGAGCAAGGTGATGTTCTCTACACCTAGTGTACATAATGTGGCAATCGAGACCCTATGAAAAAGGTGCTATTTTAATCCCCATTAAGAGATTGAGGCATGAAGAGGTTAAGTGACTTTCCCAGGGTAATAACTATCAGTGAAAGCACAGGAAATTCAAATACAGAGAGCATGATCTGGAACCAGTGCCCTTGATGGAGTCATGGGTGGGTGTGGTAAACTCTAGCTGAGAAGAAGACATTAGAGCTTGGTTTTGAATGACAAGCTAACACTGGGAAGGCCATCCCAAGCTAAGGAAATATTTGGAAAAATGACAGAGGCAGGAAAGTAGAAAGAAAATGTTTGTGGAGCAGTGTCAGATCAACCTGGTAGGAAAGCCATATGTATGACATAATGGGGTTAAAGGAATTAAGGGTCACTTTATAGAGAGCTGCAAAGACCAAACTAAGAAAATTAATTCATAATTCATTTAGCAGATCTTGATGTCTCACTAGCCATGTGTCCAATTTACACATATCAGTTCATTTATTCCTCATCATGAGGTGGTGTGTCACCATTCCCATTTCACAGATTAGGAAACCAAGTATACAGAGAGATTAATTTGCCCAGAATCACATAGCCAGTAAGAGGTAGAGCTGGGATTCAAATGAGGAAGCCTGGTTCCCAAGGCTATAAGTATAACTGTGATGATGCCGTATCACTTAGAAATAAAATGATGTAATCAGAGTTCAAAGCCCACAAGTGAGGACCCATGAATGGGAAAGGAAGGAAAAGAAAGACAAGTGACTTGGGGAGAAGAGACTGGCTGAGGTCCATGTGGCACTCCACTGGAGATATAGTCAATTGATGGCAGGCTGGTAGCAGTGAAAAGGAGAAAGATGAATGAGGTAGGGATGGGATTTCCAAGTAGGAACTCAGAGTTCAAATTCTGACCCTGTCCATTACTGGTTACTGAGTGATCTTGGACTGGTGGATTAGCCTCTGTGCTTTGATTTTCTAATTCACAAAGAGAGGAAATGCAGCAGAGCCCCGGTGAATGAATTCTATTTTGGCCCTGATGATAGGGAGGCGTCATCAGGCCATCCGTCTGACTGGGCCCAGCAGGTTCAGTTAGAAATCTGGGTCTGGAACTCAAGAAAGAGGTCAGGGCTATAAATGTACTTAGGAGTCACCTCCAGGGATGTGAGAGTTGAAATTGCTAAGAGGGATGTCTAGAGGGGAAGAGAAATGAAGAGAAGAAAGCTGATGAAAAAGCACTCACCTCTTCCTGAGAACAGGTCAGGATTGATCAGGAGATTACCAGGAGCATATTCCATTTGTCTATATTCATTATTTGATAGCTAATATACTTTTTTAATATGTGAAACTGTTACTGACCCCTTTTCTCACATCAGCATTTTTTACTTGCATACGATTTATCATGAGCTTGAGGTTGTGAGTGCTGATGACGCTTATTTATTGGTCTCCACATTTGCTGTTGCTTGGGAGAAAATCAGTACAGCAGCATGACCTCAACAGTAGCCTCATAGTTACTAAGTTCATGTACAAAACTTGAAAGTAGGTTTTCCCTTTTGTATTTATGTCCCAAAGTCATCATTTTCTTTTCTAAGCAGTATCATATGTTGCCAGAGGAATCATGAAGCTGTTATTTGGTGTTTTATTAATGTATGCATTCCCTTAATTAAATTTGGAATTGGAAAAGGTACTGTGCAACTAAAGTTGTTTGGAAGAGCAGTTGCCCCAAACGGGTTTTGAATTGGCTTCCGTTAGTGCCTGTCTTGTTTTTCACTCTCAAGTCCCTTAGTGCACATCACTGGTGTCTATCTAGACTGCCTGCTTTTGCCTAAGGCTCACCTCAGTAGGCTGTACCATTCAAAAAATAAAGACAAAACACACAAACACAACCCCAGGAAGCCTTGCAAAATCAATGTAGGTCTTTGCTGAAGGTCTTGATATCATTCGATGTGCATGTATGTGTGTGAGATATGGGGGTTATCATATCTTACTGCAAAACTTTCCCCTAATAATCATTAAATTTTCTCTGTTTTCCAAATCCCACTCCCTCCAGTACTGCTTAAATTCCATTTCTTCTCTCTTCTTCTTTCTCTCAGCCAGCAGACCCTCCCCCACTTTTAAAAATCTTTTGATATCACATTAGATAGACCTCTTCTCTGTCTCCCCACTTGCATCCCCATTTGCAGTTCTTGTCAAAACAAACCCATTTTATTTATTATTCACCAGCATTAGGAAGTCAGAGAGGATGAATTTTAATGCTTTGACCCTGTCAGGAAAATATTGATTTTATAATCCTAATTATTGAAATAGTACTGAGCCCCATTTAATAAGTCATATACAGCAGAGTCCTAACCAAAGAGCATTTATCTTTTTATGTAATTTCACTGACCTTTCCAGATGAGTTGTGTTGACTTTCTTTGGAGTCTGTTTCTGGCTTTTCGTTGTTGTTTTTGCAGCGTTCAATAGATGAAAGTGCTAAATCCAAGTGTATGGAGATCTCCCCAGATCCACCATAGTGGGGAGTGGAGATAAATCTAACTCTAAAATTCTCTTTTACCTGTCCTTGCCTCCCTCTCTAAGCATACACAAAGCAGGGAAAAAATAGTAATCAAACTTACTTCAGAAAAGCTGATTAACTTTTTGTTTGTTCAAAGATAAAAGTTAAACCTGGTAAAAAATGAGTATGTGAAATTCCAGGTCTCATCCCAGTTGGGCATTCAGGGTATAGATGGATAATGGATGGACAGATGGATGGATGAATGAATGGATGAAGGAACAGACAGATGAAAGGATGGATGGATGGGCAGATAGACGGATGGATGAATTAGTAGATGGGTGAATGGATAGATGGATAGATAGATGGATGAGTGGATGGATGGGTAGGTGGGTGGACTGTGTAAAAGGAGGCAGTCCCTCTTCTCCTGTAATATGTGATTGTGAGAGAGATGGGTGAGGGCTTACAGTGTGGTTATGGATGTGTGTGAGCTTGCCCTTCAAATCTATTTTGGCATCAGTTTAAGAAGACACTTCCTTTTCTTCTAGCAATTGCACCTCTAACCCTTTTTCTAGCAAATTCAGAAAGGCTGATTAACTTTCACAATAGCCCAGGTGGTACTGGGCTCCTATCCAGAGAAACATGGATAGAACTGTCAACCAGGGCTAATGATGGTGAACGCTTTGAGAATTGGAGAATCTTTGCAATTCCTCATGTTGCTGATTTTTATTACCCACTGCCAATTCCCTGCTGGATCAGCCTACATTTTGTGATATGAACACATGATTTGTGGATACTGGGAGATTGGGAGAGATGGTAGCAAATCTAATTTGTCACTAATTGAGCCAATGTAGTTCAATCCTGCTAATTCTGTACTTTATTGAACTCTAAATCTGTTCACATCTCATAAAACATTATTAGTCTCTCTAGCTCTTTAAGACACAACAATATATGGTGTGCTTAAGGCTTAGGAATTTGACAAAGAGCCCAAGAATAACTTTCCCTTTGAATTCGTAAAAAACAATGGTTAAGGCCGGGCGCAGTGGCTCATACCTGTAATCCCAGCACTTTGGGAGGCCAAGGCGGGCGGACTATCTGAGATCAGGAGTTTGAGAGCCACCTGACAAACATGGTGAAACCCTGTCTCTACTAAAAATGCAAAAATTAGCCAGGCATGGTGGCACATCCCTGAAATCCTAGCTACTCTGGAGGCTAAGGCAGGAGAATTTCTTGAGCCCATGAGACAGAGGTTGCAGTGAGCTGAGATTGTGCCACTGCACTCCAACCTCGCTGACAGAGTGAGACTCTCTCAAAAAAAAATAAATAAATAAATAAATAAAGCATTGATTTAGCTACTTTATAAACAAGAAATCTATAAGGAAAAAGAAAATAAAACTTATTTACAAACAGCAAAGCTTAAGAGAAATACTCTTAAGCTTTGAGATGTGATTTTGCCTTTGAAATACCTTTTGTATGATAATTTTAAAATCTCTAAATTTTTTAAAGTATATTGGAAGGGTAAATGCTCAATAAAGACTAGTGTAATTGACTTAAACTACCCCAAATTTTGAAGCCAGTTGTAGAAAAACAAACTAGTGAGCAAAGATAAAATGCGGTATGTTGTAGGGATGGCAAGCTGATGGTTAATAGGAAATCATGAATGAAATAGCCTTATGATTCACCAGGGAATAAGTGGAAAGTGTTTCTTGGGATGATAGTGTTTTGCAGGAAAAAAAAAATAGGTTGCCTCGGGATTATGTAAATAAAGGAGAGGAAGGGAGAACCCAATCTGAAATTGTTATTTTGGGGAATTGTGGAATATATCGTAGACAAGGCTCTGAGCATAGGGGGTTTAGAGAGAGTTCTGGGCTGAAGTTCAAACGCTCTCAATCATTCCCGCTGAAACCTTGGCAAACTTATATAATTTGTTTGCCTAGATTGCCATATATGTAACATTGGCAAAATAATACCTACTCCAGAGAACCACTGTGTAGATTATTAATAATGATGTAAGTATATTCCCTCCTATTTTTCCCAGCATACCTTCTGTACATATGCCACTGCTTTTAGCACCCCTTACAAATGATTTGCAGTCTGCTGACTAGATTTGCCAAAAATGGAGCATACTTTCTTATTCTCTAGTCACCTTCTTGATTTACCCCTTTATTTGTTGAGGGAGGGTACCAATTGCAATTTTTACTGATTCAAATGGATACTTTCATTATTTCCAAAAATAATATGATAATAATATCCTCTTCTCTTAAAAAGTCATCTTAAATCCTAAAAGACATTTTTACTAATTCATACAAGTAGAATTGGCATTTACAAATAGGATATGAAATTATGTGGAATCTATTATCCACTCTTCTGAGACAAGTAGTTAACATGAGTAATATTTTACATTGCCACAAAAGTGGTTGTATAATTCTCTTTTCTTGTGCTTAATTGGGGGTGGTTGTGATAATATGGTGATTCAGCCTGGTTGGGAATATTGTGTTTAATTATATAATCTGATTGAAGAAAAAAAGCTCCTTTCTTTCTATTTGGGCACAGGAATGCAGGCTAGATAAATTTGATATTCTTTCTACAATATGTTGTTAATATTTTATATATTTAATCTTTTCCATGGCCATTTGTTATAAGAATTCTGGCACTGTTTATCATCTTATAATACCTGGAATTCTTATTCTAATTTTTTTGAGACAGGATCTTGCTCTCTCACCCAGGCTGGAGTGTAGTGGCATGATCGATCGTAGCTCACTGCAGCCTTAAACTCCTGAGCTCAAGTGAGCCTTCTGCCTCAGTCTCTCAAGTACCTAGGTCTACAGGTGCATACCACCATGCTAGGCTAAATTTTTTTTTAGTAGAGGTCTTACTATATTGCCCAGACAGGTATCAAACTCCTGGCTTCAAATGACTCCCCTGCCTTGGCCTCCCAAATGTCTGGGATTATAGGCATGAGCCACAATGCCTGACCTTGAATTTTTAAAAGTACCTTATAATATTGATATAAAATTTTCACCCCACAATTAGTTTAATTATACACATGAAAGCATAGGTGATATTTTTTGGAAGAAATATTAACCAATAACAAATAATAGTAAAATTTTTACTCACTCTATTTCATAGAAATGTCACAATATTGAATTTTAGTCTATCATCTAAGATAGTATCAGTTCATTTAAATTGTCCATCACAGTGGAAGTCATTATTTTTAAATATTACAATGAAATGTACTTAGTTTTATTTTTTATTTTCAGTTTTTATAAATGTATTATATATGTACAGATATTTTATAATATATTTTATTATTATCGCAAATTTTTCCAAGCAGAATGATGTAATTTAAAATAATACCATCAATTTTCATTTGAAGCAGTATTTTATATGTAAATATATATTTGATATCTGTATATTGAACTTATTTTTTCCTGCTGGGGAAATCTAATTTATGAACAGTTGTTTAGCAGGAACTCTCGAAGTATTCAGGATAGATTTCACTAGATTAAATTCACGAGGGCTGATAACATAAATTATTTCTACATCATCATTTAAAAACAGTTACAAACCCTTACACTGAGTGGTCAGCAACTTATTTTAACAACAATAAAAGGTTGGAAAAGAAATTGTAGATTTTCCACTGATGAAACTTTTGTTGCAATCAGCTGATGACCCTGTTTAGATATTCAGCATTCTCCATCCACTGAAGTCAACCTCTGAGCTTACTTAGGCCATAAGTAAAGGAAACTCTCAGAGAAGCATTCACTGTCTGTCATATTTCTATGAGTGAGAGGAGGCAGAGAATAAGGCTGCTTTGTGATTTCATTTCTCATACTAGAATAGAGAAGAAATGGGGGATCCCTGGGAATTCCAAGTGGCCAAAGGTAAAGTGCATGGGTGGACCCAGGTCATTTCTTATCACTTGCAACGAAAACTGAAGACACTTGTCCTGGGTCCCCCTCTTTCCAATAAGCATATGCTGAAGGAAATGCTTCCAGAAAAAAGAAGTAGACCTTGAATAAGCCTTCACTGTCCAGAAGACCTGGGAAAAAAAAAGGCATTTAAAAAACATGCCTTGACCATAGTCTATAGGCTAAGGCTAGTCTCACTTCTGGAATCCAACACTTCTATAAATGGAATCATGGAGAAATTTGCTTAAAGATATTGGAGCTATGATGTTCCCCTCATAAAGTAATGGGAAACAGCAACCAAAAAATGCAAAATAAAAACTTCATCTTTGATGAAACCAAGGAAGCAAGCTATAAAAGTTTGTCAAACTAATACCCAAAGCTACCAATCTCAATATGGAATTGTCACAATGATATTTAGCCTAAACATAGTGGGCTAAATGAAAAGGGAGAGCTCCATAAATGGGGGAGGCAGATAGGACAGGCCCAGCAAGTGGTCCTAAAAGAGTAGGCTTCAGGTGTGAGTGTCTCTGTCCCCTCTAGAGAGCCATGGTGAGGTAAGGTTGAAGGAAGGGTCACCCAGACATTCTGTGTTTGCATCAGGCTGGGCTGGCTGGTAGAGGGGCTGTGTGGAGGGAAGTAGTGGGTGGCAGTCTCAGCTATGCAGAAGTTTATCTCAGTCGAAGGGAAAGGAACAGTTTTTCAAACATGGAATCTTCACAAATACATACAAATCTTCCCCCAAAACCATAGGCAGGCCTTCTATTTCCACTGAAAATGGTGAGGAGGATACAGAATCCTGTAAGTCCTGATGTGATCAAAAACAAGTCACCTGGGGAGGGAGGGAGGGTGTTGGTTAGTATGGCTCCCTCTAGAGTCCTCCATAGGATTCTAAGCCTAGTCTTGAGTAGCCTAACAGCTATGATGTCGCGGGAAGAGAGCAGCAAAAGCCGAGACTCTTATGCTCAGCCAAATTGCCATTCAGTAGAAAGGCGAAAAAGAGATATTTTTGAGCATGTAACTGAATATGACATTTATGAGGTCTCTTGAAACAAAAACCTTGATTCTGAGATCTCTTCAACAAGAAATTAATATAGAAGCTGAAATGAGTATTATGTCCAGTTTAATCAAAGGTCTAACCAATTGTGTGAAGTAGGATTACAGAAGAGAATGCAAATATTGTATGTCTTCCTAATGGGTCATTAATAATTCAATAATTTATATAACATAATTAACAAAATTTCATGACAGGAGAGGATGTGGGAGACATTTAGGAATGTGGATTTCCTCATATTTCATAGTCAGGAGTAAAAAGATACTGCCTACAATGAATATATGAAGCATTAGAGGCTTAAATTATATCATAAATGCAGGGATAAAAAATTCAAGGATAACCAGTGAGGAACATAAGACATAATACAGCAAATAGAAATTGACAGTGGAGCAGGACGGGGAGTTAAGAGGAAGCTATGTGCATTAATTTCTCTTAGAGTTGATTGTTAATAGACCCTGTCTAAAATTAGTAACAGATGAAACAGACGTTTGAACATATAATACACTAATAAAGGTAACTACTAGAAGAACAAAAAATTACTGTGATATATCCAAATTATCAGCAGCAAAACACAAAGAAAGCAGATTATATAGCTGTATGATTTAAGTATGGAACAAGAAGGAGGGATAAACATTTTCCTTTGATTCCTTATTCCCTTTATCCTGTAGGATTTGATTTTCCTGTTATTTTTTATACTACAGGCCTTTTAATTTTTATAATTAAAAAAAATGAAAGAGCACTTTTTTCTAATTTTCAAATTTTGTATTTCCTTTATGGTTGTATTGGTCTTACGTGAAAAACTTCTGGCCTGTTTTCTTGACCAGATTTCAGAAGATAAAGCATCAGATTCATTTGTGAGAATTGTTCATAGGGGTCTAACATCTGCCTCAGTCATTGTGACCTCATCATTATTGAAAAGGAAAGTTGTTTTGGAACTACAATCGTGGGCTGAGAAAAACTGTCTCATATTTAATTAAATTTTCAAAATGTTTTTGATTAAAACTACCCTGATATGAACTGAATGTTGAAACAGGTTAGACATTTCAAATTAACTTTGTAATAAGTTAAAGACAGGTCAAAAGACAGGAAATGAAAACTGGAGGTGAGCAAGGAGAATCTCAGAGTAGAAAAAGATTCATGAAAAGTTGCTTTAGAATGAGTGTTTTAAAATCTATTAATTAAACCCTTGAAAGAAGGTACAAAATGACAAAGCAAGATGTGTGCAAAGTAGACGATGGCAAGAAATAAGAAAACATTTGGAGAAGATGTGCTTGCCTATAATGTGTGCTTATTATGCTACAGTTCTTTCTAGAAAGCATTGCATAATGGAGACTTCTACAAAATTTGTAGATCTTGCCTCTTTTTCTAAAGCCACCGTTTCTGGTAACTTACTGCATTGCCTCATTGGCACAGGCCCTCTCCCCTTAAAAACAGAGGAATATGTGACTTGGTTCTTTATGCTTGAGTTCCTCAGCAGCCTGTAGATAAACAGTTCACAGACTTGGTGATTTCAGTATTGGGCATTTTTCTTTCAATTGAGGGTCAACCTAGGTACGAACTCCTTCATTTCAAAAAATAGGGAACATTTTAAAGTAAACTTTTTATTAAGGTGTAACATACAGAAAAATGGCCAAGTTATAGTGAACAATGCAAGGAATTTTCATAAAGTAAGCACACGTTTGCAGTTATATCTCAGAACAAGACACGTAGCTTTACTAGCTCACCTGAAGCCTGTCATGACTCCTTGGCACCACTACCCAGCCAGGACTGATGTGTATCTTGACTTCAAACATCACAGATTAGTGTTACCTTTTTCAAACTTTAATGGAATCATATAGCATGTATTCTTTTATATTTAGTTTCTTTCACTCAATACTGTGTTTGGGAGTTTCATCAATGTGATGGTACTTAGGTGTAGTTCATTTATTCTCAGTGTCGTAGAATGCTACTGAATGAATATACCACAAATTATCTAGTCATTAAATTGTCGATAGACATTTGAGTCATTTCCTATGATGACCTATTACAAATTGTGCTGAGGCGAACATCCTATTATATGCCATTTGGTAAATATGTCTGTGTGTTTGTGTTGGGTACATATCTAGGAGTGTAATTGTTGGGACAAAAGGTATTTTTTATGGGCTCAGTTTTAGTATTGATTTCCAGTTTTCCCAAGTGTTGGCACCGATTCATTCTCTTACAGTAGTGTGTGAGAATTCCAATTGCATTTCCACCTCTCCTCAACAGTTACCATTATGTATCTTGTCCTTT
>NW_016107716.1:367836-369904 GCF_001604975.1 Cebus imitator
AATCTTTTTTAACAAATTGCTTGACTTTAAATGAAAATCTTTTTTATTTTATTTTTTATTTTATTTATTTATTTTTTTTAGACGGAGTCTCACTCTCTCACTAGGCTGGAGGGCAGTGGCGTGATCTTGGCTCACTGCAAACTCCGCCTCCTGGGTTCAAGTGATTCTCCTGCCTCAGCCTCCTGAGTAGCTGGGACTATAGGTGTGTGAGACCACGCCCAGCTAGTTTTTCTATTTTTAGTAGAGATGGGGTTTCACCATGTTGGCCAGGATGGTCTCAATCTCTTGACCTTGTATTCTACCCACCTCAGCCTCCCAAAGTGCTGGGATTACAGACATGAGCCACCATGCCTGGCCAAGGAAAATCATTTTTTAAAAAGATTACAAAATTTGTAAACCTCATGAGTTTTGCTTCTAAATATTAGAAGAAAACTTTAAACTGTAAACATTATAAACTTTCTATGTGTGACCAGTCAAAACATTTGAACTCATGTGTTTTGCTTGATATTTCACTGACATCAATTCAATCCAATGTTAATATCAAAGAAATATGTGGGATTATGAACTTAAAAATCAATGTTGAACAATGCTTTTAGTAACTCTACAAATTATGAAATGTTAATTCACTTTGTGCCTTTTTAATATTTTTCATCATAAGCTGTTGATAGGAATGATTTACGTTTAATTAATGTATGTTTTTCACTGTATCCATTCTGATGAGTAAAGGAGGCATCCTATTGTGGTTTTCAGTTGCATTTCCAAAGAAGGAACATTTTAGTAGCAAAAGTAGAGAGGATAAATGAAGAAAAAGAGATAACCCTTTCTCAAAGAGAACAATGTGGCAACTTCTGTTGACCTGCAAATTTTTTACATACATACATATCAAAAATATAAATGCTGAAAAATGACAACATACAGTTTTCTTTTTAACACACTACATGGATCTTCATTACTTTTTGACATGCCTGTGTTAATTTGTCTTTGTTGCTGTTGTTATCGAGTTCAACATAAACCCAGGAAATGGAGCCTGGGTATTCTTTTTGTTCTGGTGTTTCCATTGTTATTACATTCATAATTCAAATTGGAAAGAATATGTATATACTGATTCTGTAAACCTAGAATAGAATATTCTGACCAGACTGGGAAAAGCCTATCAATAACAGCTCGTAAGCCTGAGGCTCCCTGCAGGGCCAGGAAGAGAGCCTGGATTGGCTGGCTTTCAGGACCCGAGACAGGGTCCTTTCCTAGGCATGTGCCTCTCTGCATTGACTCACAGGGAAGATTCTGAGCCTATCTGAACCCACCGGCACAGGCTGAAATGTATCTCAAAGGAATGTTCTCACTGGTAGTGTCTGTCATTGACCAGTACAAGTCCACAGAGCAGCTTTTAGAAGAACAGCTCGAGCTGATTCTAGAGGCTATGCTCTTATCACTCAAACATTTTCTCTGCATGGATTGGCCCAACTTAGCTCACCACTGAACACATCCATTAGCAATCCGTATTGCCCACCCACTAAACATTCTTCCCAAAAGAGTGACTTCTGCCTTGTGGAGGGCTAGAAACTCATCACGCTGGACTCGTTAGCTGAAGCTCAAAATACTTGGGTTGCTCATCAGAAAGTTGTGCAGGGACAAATTTATCCTGAATTATCCACCCTTAAGCTTCAGAGCGTTTCACTTGCAAAGACCTTTTATAATACCCTGTATCTAATGTAATTTTGCATTCATAATTTGTGTTCATGCTCTTAAAGCAGCCTCACTCAAAATTGTGTAAACTTCAGGTCCCAGCAAACCTGGATAAGCACATGGCTTCTGATGTCTAACATCTGATTGTGTTCATTTGTTTATTTGTCTTTGAAAGAGAATTTAGAAATTGTATAGCTTGGCCGGGCGCAGTGGCTCAAGCCTGTAATCCCAGCACTTTGGGAGGCCGAGGCGGGTGGATCAGGAGGTCAAGAGATCGAGACCATCCTGGTCAACATGGTGAAACCCTGTCTCTACCAAAAATACAAAAAATTAGCTGGGCATGGTGGTGCGTGCCTGTAATCCCAGCTACTCAGGAGGCTGA
>NW_016107716.1:370074-377435 GCF_001604975.1 Cebus imitator
AAAAATTGTATAGCTTAACAGTTCTTTGTGACAGAACACTACAATTAGTTGTGAAGTGTGTTTTGATTAATGAGAATAGTGGCCACTATTCACTGAGTGCTCATTTTGCCCTAGGCACAAGTCTCAACAGGATTTCCTTCAACATTCATAACACTCCTAGGAGAAAGACACTACTACTGTATTATCCTTTTCACAAGAGGGAAGTGAGCCTCAGAGGAGTTAAAGAAACTTTCCAGGATCATATTTCCAGAAAGTAATAAAGCCGGGACACTTTGCTTTTGCTAATAATGACCTACTAAAATGTATAAAAGATTTTCTATCTCAAACCCACTTAAAACTTAACCTAGTACAAATTTACTAGTATTCCCAATATTAAATATTCACCTGCCAGTATGTTATCTGTTGGGAAATAATTTTGTCTAACCCAAGTTCATCTCATTCATGCCATGTTGTCTGATAAGGCTTCCAAAAAAAACCAATGTATTCCCATGTGAATATCAGTCATTTTCTGTGGAGGAAAAATATTAAGAATACCTGAGCTGGAATACCTGCTTGCCATGGTTTCAGAGAGTATGGGAATGGCCACTCATGCTCAGAAGTGGGAGATTAGCTTGCAGCTTGATACAACATCAGTGCCATACTATGCCCCGAACTCAGCAGACCTCAGGGGCAACCTACAAATCTTGACACTTATTAAAGAATTAGCTACACAAAAGCCTGAACAAAACTAGGTTCATTTTCATGATTTCACTTTCCCCCCCCATTTTATTCAATTCTACACAAACATTTTCCAACATTGGACACTGAACTTGAGCTTTAGATTCAGGTCAAGACATCATTCGTTTGCTGCTTAATGAAAAGCTTTCCTAACTTTTTAGACACAAGTAAGGCACTGCTCCTGACAGTATAGGCCTTTGAAAATTTAGTTCACTGTGATTATTTTTTTTCAAGTAGCTATATAATCATTGATATAAATCATTCTGTTGAAGAGCACATTAAAGGAGGTGAAATAATGCTGTGTAGAACTATAAAATCTTTCCACTAATGTCAAGTGACAAAATAAGATGTCATTGCCTTTCTTCTCCCCCCTGAAGGAACAGGGATTAAAATGTAGTGCTATTAGGCCGGGCGCAGTGGCTCATGCCTGTAATCCCAGCACTTTGGTAGGTGGAGGTGGGCGGATCACGGGGTCAAGAGATCAAGACTATCCTGGCCAACATGGTGAAACCCCATCTGTACTAAAATACAAAATTAGCTGGGCATAGTGGCACACACCTGTAGTCCCAGTTACTCGGGAGTCTGAGGCAGGAGAATTGCTTGAACCCAGGAGGTGGAGGTTGCAGTGAGCCGAGATTGAGCCACTGCACTCCAGCGTGGCGCCTGGTGACAGGGCAAGACTCTGCCTCAAAAAATAATAATAATAATGTAGTGCTATTAAAGATGTTTAGGGAGAATATTACCAAATCTCACTTCACTGTGTGAAATTTCTACATATGATAGGCTTCTAAGTTTGCTTTTTCCTTGATTTCATTTGCACAAATGAAAAAGCCATTTGGAAAACTTATAGTATGGATAGCATGGCATTTTTCCTCTAAGGGAGAGGCAATGGGATGGTTTTTCCTTCCTGGTATTTTAGTATCTACTTAACACATTATAGGTATGCTTTCTGCATTGAGGTTTATATGAATACTTATAGCACAAGTGAGATACTACCTTTATTTTTGAGATAGGGCCTCACTCTGTTGTCCAGGCTGGAGTGCAGTGACATTATCTTGGCTCACTGCAGCCTTGACCTCCTAGGCTCAAGTGATCTTCCCACCTCAGCTTCCTGAAGAGCTGGGACTACAGGCATACACGACTGTGCCTGGCTAATATTTTATACTTTTTGTAGAGATAGGGTTACACCATGTTACCCAAGCTGTCCTTGAACTCCTGGGCACAAGAAATCCTTCTCCCTTGGCCTCCCAAAATGCTGGAATTTCAGGTATGAGCCACTGTGCCCAGCCAAAATATGAGTTTTTTGTTTTGTTTTGTTTTGTTTGAGACGGAGTTTTCGCTCTTGTTGCCCAGGCTGGAGTGCAATGGTGCATCTTGGCTCACTGCAACCTCCGCCTCCCAGATTCAAGTGATTCCCCTGCCTCACCTACTGGGTAGCTGGGATTACAGGCCTACGCCACCATGCCTGGGTAATTTTGTATTTTTAGTAGAGATGGCGTTTCTCCATGTTGGTCAGGCTGATCTCAAACTCCCAACCTTAGGTGATCCACCTTCCTCAGCCTCCCAAAATGCTGGGATTATAAGTGTGAGCCACCGTGCCCATGAAGATATGACTTTAAATATGCCTGCAAGCACTTCCGTGTTCTATAGTTCTCAAAGTGGCTGTAACATTTTAATAAAAGTGTAGTAAATGACCAATGTTATTATATTAGGTGCCTGGGGAAAGTGGGATAAATGAGTGAATTTTCTTCCTCCAAAATGAGAGATTTTCCAGATGAGTGTGGGTAGGTGAATCATATGGCTCTTCCTCTCCAGTTTTCCTTTGGAATGAGGTTTTAGTTTCTCTCTATGAAGGAGGAATTTGCAACTTTCATATTAGTTCTTTGCTCCTAATGTATCAGGCAGTGTAGAGGCCAAGGAAGGACCTTCTCCTTCACCCTCTGAAGATTCACTGGAAATTGACTCACAAAAGGAGAAAGAATATACAGATTGATTAATGCCCACGTGAGAAGGAACCTCAAAGTGATTGCCCCACTCTGCTCTGAGGTACAGAAACATATATACCATCTTGAGGTTACAGAAAGACTGTGGACTTGGATCTTGGAAAAACAGGTTATGGGAGGACGGAAGAGGTCTGGCTCACAAAGAGGATCGTACTGTATAGACGAAACCTCTTAGGTAGCAGTCCTCAGAGAAAATAGATGGTGAATGTTTTTTTCAGACCTTTAAGGTGTCAGACTGTTAATCTTCCCTAGATTTGGACAAAGAAGGGCCTCAGAGAAAGCCTGGCTGCATCAGTACAGATTTCTTCTACAGAGAAATCTATCCTACAAAAGCCAGCTTTGCAGGCCTGCTTCTGTCTGCTGGCTCTCTGAACAGCCATCTCAAAATATGTCAAAGAAATAAATTTTGGGGTGAAATATTTTTATTTTATTCAGTAGCTAAGTCAAAGTCAATACTGAAAAAATAAAGGTGGCACTGGGGAAAGATTCTTGGCATCAGAGTCATTTTACATTTGAGTATGAGCTACATACTTGGGATGGACTGAATGTTTTTGTCTCTCAAATTCCTATATGGAATCCTAATCCTGAAGTGATGGTATTAGGAGGTGGGCCATTAGGAGATAACTACGTTATAAGGGTGGAGCCCTTGTGATGGGATTAGTGCCCTCATTAAAAGGGGCCCAAAGGAGCAATGTCTTTTTGTCATGTGAGCATACATGTGACTATAACAAAAACTGCTGTTATATACTTTAAAAAGGTAAACTTTATGATTTTTTAATTACAGCTCAGTAAAGCCGTTTTCTAAAAATACATGTAACCTTGTAAAATCTATACATTTCATGTGAACATGTTCCTTTAATTACATAAATGCCATTGTACTATTTTTAAAAAGCATAGCCACAGTTTGCTCGTGGCTACTATATTGAACAGCACCAATGTAGAACATTTCCATCATCTCAGTAGCTTCTGACAAGGCTGCCCAAGACAGAAGGTACTCTATAGATAGTTGGTTTTCAGAATATTCTTCCCCCTTATCACTACTGTTCCCTTTTAACCTTACTTCCAAGCATATACATGTGTAGAAATGATTGTTTTGAAATCATCTATAAGGCTTGTTTTAACTCTAATAATAGTCTTCCAGAAAACTCTAAGAGAAAGGTATTTCTTTTACCCAACATTCATTTCTCCACTTCTAGCTATCCTTATTTTAAAATCTTTCCTTGGAAGTATTGGTTATTTCATACTTGAGGTATTGATGTTGGCGGCATCTAATTTAATCCCAATAAATGACACATGCATTGTATTTAACTTTGACAAATTAACTTTCTAATGATGTAAGTGCCTTCCACCTGTTGTTCAAAGGTAGGTTTATGTGACTGCTTCTGAGGCTATAGCCACATTCTTGTTATTTCACACCATGGCCGCGCAGTCATTTATGTCCAGATGAAGTTGTGATGGTCTCCATAGCCAGCTCTAGTGAGATAAAACACCAAGTTAAACTGTCTCTTTAGGTCTCAATACATCATAGAGTTAAACATATCTGTAAGTTAATATTGAATTCTTCATTGTGATTTATTTATCTTTGAAAATACACAAAATTTTAATATCTTTAAAGACTTAATTTCATAAATAACCTCATTGTAAAGAAACATTATTAAATACATTTAAAAACTCATTCTTAGCCACATGGAGGAAATACATGGAGGAAACGTAAATGCATGTAACTAAGGTGAAAGAAGCCAATCTGAAAAAGCTGCATACTGTATGGTTCCAACTATGTGACATTCTGGAAAAGGCAACACTATAGAAAAAGCAAAAAGATCAATGGCGGCCAGGGTGTGGGGAGAGGGAGGGATGAAGAGGAGGAGCACAAAAAAAGTGTTTAGGGCAGTGAAACTATTTTGTACAACACTATGAAGGTAGATATATGTCATCATAAATTTGTCAAAACCCATAGAATGTTCAACACAAAGAATGACCCCTAATGCAATACTTGAACATTGGTTGATAATAATGCATCAGTGTTCATTCATCGATTGTAACAAATGTATTACTCTGATGCCTGATGTTATTGATGGGAGAGGCTGTACCAGTGTGTGTACACATGTGTTGGGGTTGGGGGGTAGTGGGAACTCTGTAATTTGTGGTCAAATTTGCCATGAACCTAAAACTTCTCTAAAACTTAGACTATTCGTTCTAAACCCTCACTCATTTAACGAAAAAGTTCTGACACATCATAACTGAATTAATACAGAGTTATTCATTACTATTCAATTTAATAGTGTACCATATACAAAACTGTTATTTAGTTTTATATTTTGCTTTTTCTCTAATTAAAAAAGTTATTTGAATAATACTAAGGAATTCCACTGTTATAAAGTGAATAAGTAGATAACCTTTTCTAAGAATAGACTTAGAATACTATATGTCATTGGCACAAATTATTAGCATTTTCATTGGGAGAACTAGCTACTAAAGATTTTAAATTCCTTAACTGTACTCAAAGGGCAAAAGAAGTGACAAGTAACATATATTGGATATGGTTTCTGTACCAAGTCTTGCTAAGAACTCTGTATTTAGTAACTCATGTAATCCTCAGAACTCTATGAGGTAGGTACTAGTATCCTCATCTAGCAGATAAGTGTATAACTGGAACATAATCTTTAGCCTCTGTAATCTGAACCCTAACTGTGTGCAAATCAGATGGAAATTCAGTTTACCCACATCCAGGACAACAGGACCTGGCGTTGAATAGAATCCATCATTGGCCACAGCAAGCCTAATGAAACTGTAGATTGTACAGCTTCCCGGGTGACTGCATGTCCTGTCAATTTACTCACGTCTTTCTGTTTCTCTGAATTGGGATCATAGAATGAAAACAAGATATGAGCAACCTGAACCCCACAGGCTACATGTAAGGCACATTTAGACTGCTTTGTGCCTTTGGGGCTTTGCTCCTTGATTATTTTAAACAACTTTATTAAGGTATAATTTATATACTGTGCACTCATTTTAAATATATAAGTCAATGATTTTTTAGTAAATTTGCCGAGTTGTGCAAGCATCACCATAATCAGATTAAGATCCCTTTTGCTCATTCTGAGTTTATTCCTGTTCTCATCTCTATTCCCTGGCAACCACTACTCTACTTTCTGCCTCTATAGATGTGCCTCTCTGAACATTTTGTCTAGATGAAATCATACAAAATATGCTCTTTTGAGATTGCCTTTTTTCATTTAGCATAATGTTTTCAAGGTTCATCCATGCTATAAGATGTATTCACGCCTCATTCCTTTTTCTGATGAATTGTATTTCCTTAAACGGATATCCCACAATTTGTTGATCAGTTCTCCAGTTTATGAGCATGTGTGTTGTTTCTACTTTTTGGCTATTAGGAATAATGCTGCTATGATAATTTTTTTTAACTTTCTACTGCTTTCTAAGATTATGTAGTATACACACAACTTCTCGTTTCTGTCTCTGCCCCCAACCCTCCTATGTGTAGACAAGGAATAAGTTGAGATCCCAAGGCCAGCACATATGTCTCCAGTCTGGGGCAAATTACTTATAAATCCTTGTCCGGGCCTCTTTGATGCTCAAGTTAAAGGGTTTATGTATTTGGAGCAGTGACTATCTTATGTGTTATATTGTTCTGTGCTATTTGGCGATAGAGGAAATATGATAGTTTCCATGTTGGTGGCTTCATGTCTCCAAACTGCAGGATTGCACAGTAAAGGCTCCTATATTGCCAGCTTTGCGACTTGCTATTTACTTGGACTTTACAATTCTGTATAACTACCCCCAAAATCTCAGTTCTTAAGGTGTTTTTTACCCTCCTGTTTTAAATCCCTTCCTTCAGTAATTTTACAGTTTGGTCCCTGGAAGCCTCTGAGAAAAGTCATTACTTACCATGATTTAAATTTAAAGACAAAACAATTGTGAAACCCAGAGAAAGAGAATTCAATTCTAGTTCTCTAAGCTGAAAAGGGATGGCTTCAAAAATTCAGTGCTGCATATCTGTAAGAGCAAATGAGGGAGCCTTTACTACAAGTGTTCAGAATGGCACTATCCCTTGCTCAGTTCCTTATCATTTGATTTATGCCTCACTCAGTGTGTCACTCCTAATGATTTTTCACTGGCTTTCCAAATAGACATTACTTTTATAACTGCAACAACAGTATAAAATATGCTGCAAAGTTTGCCCTTAAGGGAAGCATTGTCTTTTTTTTATATTTAAACAAGGGTACAGAATGCTGGAAGCTATCGTCAATGCTAGATGGAGAGAATGCAATATCTGTTTCCATTATGCTGCAAATGTCATTGCTTGTAGGTCTATTTATAGCCCAGAGTTGATTTTTGACCTTGGATTTATTAAATTAAAGAAGCTATAAAAACAGATGAATAGAATGAACTAACTGATGGAAATCCAGAGCATATTACCCATTTAACTATTTTCTCTTTTCTCATAAACTTAAGGATATTTAGCATATTATGTGGGGCTGGGGGTACAGAAATATACATTAAATTAATGTTCTCTAGATTACTCTCAACTTAATCTAATTAAAAATAAGAAATCTTATCAGTTCATGTACTCTTATATTTCTGCCATATTGTTTGTTTTCAAAGAACCATTGCTGTGTT
>NW_016107716.1:377512-435753 GCF_001604975.1 Cebus imitator
TTCTCCTGCCTCAGCCTCCTGAGTATCTCGGATTACAGACACGCACCACCATGCCTGGCTAATTTTTGTATTTTTAGTAGAGACAGGGTTTCACTATGTTGGTCAGGCTAGTCTCAAATTCCTGACCTCATAATCTTCCCACCTCTGCCTCCCAAAGTGCTAGGGTTACAGGCTTGAGCCACTGCGCCTGGCCACAAACACAAAGTGCCATCATTCCATTAGAAAGTAGAGCTTCCAGGTAGGGAGCCATTTTCCTCTTTCCTTTCTCATATTTACACAGTTGGTTTTAGTTCATCTATTGGGGGACAAGGTTGGGGACCCTCAGTGTCTCATGGGTGACCTCAAAGTCTCTGCTTCATTTGGCGATGACCACAATGGACATGTAAGGCCATCCCTGGAACTTGATTGAGCCTATCAATCATACCTAATGGGGCTGCCCCTTCTGAGATTTTAAGTTTGGACTTAATGCTACTTTTCTGTTTTTAATAGCATTCTTTGATTGTCTAAGGTTTGCTTTTGCTTTTATGTTTATTTCTCTGGCAGGCTTATCAAGCTGAATGTGGCAAATGTAGTGGTTCATGTAGCTCTTGACCATGAAAGGAATTCGATATTTTAGGTATGGACCCAATTAAATGATACCAGCCATGTATGTCTCAGTGCGAATGAGTTCATGTGATTCTATCCTGAATCAGGTTGGGATTAGGAGACATTGAGACCAAACTCTGGTAATTATAAAATTTTTGCAAAAGATTGGCCCATTTAGTGAGTTGAGCTTGAAAATACGTGATTCACTGGGAACATATGGGGATGCCTTAGTGGAGGGCAGCCATCCATATATGCACATTGGCAAGCCTGATGTTTTCGGCTTCATTTTTTATATCAAAACTAAACATGTAGGGGGGAAAAGATGAAAAAAAAAAAGATTGCTGTATCATCTCCCTTTTACTCAAGTTCCAATTATGAACAAGTCTGAGCCATTATTGGTTAACAATATTCTGAGAAGTTAAGAGTAGTCTTGCAGGCCAACTGATACAATTCCTTTTTATCTTCCTACAAACTTAACACATACTAAAATCTCCTCATGCTCTGATAATTCTGCTATTTCCTTTCTAGTTAAAAACTAATTGCTTGCCAAACTCTCAGTCCATGCTACATGTTTCTCCATAGAGATGGTGACCAAATCTTTGAGAAACTATTTTAAGAAATGAGTATATTTAAGAATTATTTGGTGTTCAAACAATGTAGTGTTCTGAGAGTTATGCTCCTGCTTTACTGTTTATTTTCTAGTCACTTGGGAGAAACTCAGAGACATCTGTAGTTTCTTGCATTCTATGGCTTTTTTTTTTTTTCTAAAATCTCAAGCCATGAAAAGGAAAAACAGGTGTTTCAAACCCTGCAGACCTAAAGGAAGCTCTGAGACTTTGGAAAATGATCACAGAAGTCACCAAATTGTGTGCTTGCTTTGTCATCTCACAGTCATTACAGAAGATGAAATTTCTCAGAAAAAAAAAAAAAAAGTCAGTGCCGTGTAATTATTGAGTTTAATGGCCTTATCATACAAAATAATGCAAACTGGTTATTTCTTGAACTATGTCAGACTGGGCAATCCTAAAATTACTCTTTTTTGAATCTAATATGCAAGGTACCTTGTGAAGAATACTTCCATATTGGTTAAGAGATGACTTTTACAAATAGCCAGAACAATGAAATTTCAGTTGGAACATTCAGGAAACCTCTGTAGGACTGCATAAGAAATAAAATTGTCAAGGGGAATAATGGGTTTTCCAACTGTGGAAAGGTTCCATGCTCAACTTGACATCACCTCTCTGTGATAGTTTAGAAAGCACAGGAGAAACACTTGCCTTAATGCAAAAGAGCAGGTAGATGAGCCACTGGGCTTTGCTAGGAATGCCAGTCCTGTCTTTCCCTTTGCTAAGATTTGGTTGGTTAGCCTTTTCTGATCACAGGGAACAAGCTAGATGCAACTTGCTAGATGCAGTTTGAACCCAGTGATTTTCAAATATTTTTAGAAAATGACACGTTTTTGCATTATTATTTGTGTCTTTTGGTCTTTGAATATATATTTGAATACTTATTTCAGAGTATATTAGGGCTTCTGTAATAAACTGGGAAGCTTAACACAACAGAAAGGTATTCTCTCATAATTCTGGAGGTCAGACATCCCAAACCAAGGTGTTTGCAGGACTATGTTCCTTCTGAAGGCTCTAGGGAAGCATCTTCCCTTGCCTCTATCCAACTTCTGGTAGCTCCAGGCATTTCTTGGCTTATGGAAGCATCACTCCAATCTCTGCCTCTGTCTTCACATGGTCTCCTGTGTGTTTCCTTCTGTCTACTATATCTTCTCCTCTTTTTCTTATTGGATTTAAGGCCCAGCCAGATAATCTAAGATTCAACCCATTACAGGCAGCAAAGGGGACTCCATTAAATCAGTAGGTTGTAGAAATATGTCCTTTTTTTTTTTCTCTAGCTTATATAGGCGATCTTAATCTTCTCTAGGTCTCTGAAAATATTAAGAGGGAAGGTCTGTCATCTAGAAACTTTCTTTATCCTACCTAACAGTAACTAACAATTCTAAATTACATTACTAGCAGAATATTTTACTCTTTGAAAGTACTTGCCTCATTGATGATACTTTTCCAAGGGCTATATGTCAAGTATTAGCTAAATGTTTGCATTTCTCTTCGAGTCCTGGGACAGTCAGGGGCTCACAGGACATAGAATTTACGAGTGGCCATGTCTCAGACTGTGTAAGTCCCAAGAGCTCAGCTACTAGCTGATGTGATAAGGGGAGGGGCGTCAGAAAATTCTCAGAAGCAGTGAAAGAAAAGGGAAGAGAGAGAAGTGGTACCCAGGTAAGGAGTGAATAAAATCCCCCTAAGCCACCATCGGAGACTAGGCCAGCCATACTTCATTTCCATGGCCCATACTGCCAGGACTTTGATGGGTACATAGTATTCCATAAGTTACAGTGCCAACCAAATACAGGGGCAGGTATGTATCATTGCTGTTGTTCGGCACATTAAACAACTCAGACACCCTACCCTTGAGTCACTGTTTATTCCATTGTTGTGGTGTGTATGCATTGTAAAGAAGAACTTGACAGCCTCTTTTGGGAGTGCAGTGACAGGTTGCCAGCATGACAGCCAGGAAGTAGCATCTTGCAAATAAAGAAGCCGGTGATGGCCCTGGTGTTAGCACCATGTGTTTAGAAACAGAAGAGTACATTAGGTGATGGAGAGCACTTTGGAATGAGGTCAGCTCTTCTAAGTTCCATTCAAACAACATCTCTGGCAAGTTCAACAACATCTATGGCAAGTTCACTACAATCCACACAAAACTTCATTTGCTTATGTTTAGAATCTATTAGGTGTCAGAAACTTATGTTTCCATATCAAGGAAAAAATGAAATCTCCATTTTTTTCTCAAGATAGATGAGGAATCAGATCCTCCACCCCTAAGCCCCACCCCACTGCCACACACACATATACTTCTAAAATATAGTATATTCGTTAAAAGTGTGAGGTATAGTAAGACCAACAGATCAGGAGATGACTGCCATTGAAGAGATAGTTTGTTACAGCTCCCAAGAGGAGGGGATATCTTATACGATGGGGGGCCATGTGGGAAAGCACCAGCATGGGTCAAGAGGCAGGAGAGGGTACAAATATGGACAAGAGTCTTTACTTGTGGTTTTTATGGGAAGGAACAGGTGAAGCAAGGTAATCAGGCTTAGGAGTTGCCAGTTTCAGTCACTTTGACCTGCGCTGGGACATAGGGGGTGTCCTTGGTTTTCAGGCTCCTGGCCCTGGGGTGATTAAGTCAGATGGATGGTGGCCTGCAGTATGAGAGCTCCATAAATGAGGTGGTTGGAGTGTGGGCTGTGTATTGGTTGGTTTGTATTTGAAAAATGTGTCCTCTGGAGGAAGAAGACTCCCGAGGAGAGATGGAGATGATGAGGGAGGCAGGAGTCCAGGCAAGGTGACTCAGGTATATCATCCTATGTGTAGAGCAAGGCGTGTCAGGTAGATGTTAAAACATCAAGATTATAGAAGGTAGAAATATGGTAAATATGCACACACAGACGTGCACCCACCCCCACCACCAACAAAGCCGTAGAGACTGATTTATTGAGGTTCAAATAGCTTCCCCTGGTTGGAGACTACTTGAAGTCCTGAGATTCTCACTGGCTGGTTGATTCCTTTCTTTACTTATTCTTCAAAGTTCAATACACATCAGCCAGGAAAGTTATACCTAGGGGCAGGCTTCCAGCTCCTGACCTCATACTGCATATCGTGGCCTGGAGGCCCGTTGCGTCCAGCTGGTGTTCTGCTGAGACATGGCCCTTAATTTGATTCTGTATCTTTGTAAACAGCCCATTTGAGAACACACCTGGGGCTTCCTTCCTGGAAACCAAGCTCAAGAGGGTAAATGGGAAGCAGAAACCTGAAAATGATGGTGAACATGAGCCTACTTCACAGTATGAAGGATCTTTTGCCTTTCTTTTCCATTTCTTGATGCTGAGATGTTTGGAGAGGATCAGAGAAGGGAACCTAAAATTTGAAGCAGAAGATCTGGGTTCTAATGAGAGACTTGCAAGTCCTTCTATGGGACCTTGGGCCAGACGCATGTCTCAGCCCAGGCCTTACAGCTCTAAAACATTGGTGATTCGTGCTAGAGGGGTCGGTTAGATGGTTTGAGAAAAGGCTTTGCAGACAAGATAGAGCTCTATCAGTGCCTTTCTTGATTAGGGTTCCTGGCCACATGGGTGTAGGGACAGGCAGTTGGGAAATTGTGAGCTTGTCTTCGGTACCCTTGGCTTCAGTTTTGTGGCTCTTCTTTCTATCTCACACTGTTCTGTTGACCAAGTGTTGGGGCCTTCCCACTGGCCCTCCGTTGTCTGAGCCCGTCTTTTGGGAGTCAGACCTCTTTCTACACTCCTGCATTTTAATGGCCTATATATGTCCTCCTTCTCCTCCATCCCTTTGGATTCACTTGCCTCCACCCATTCCATGAGGGTCGTTCCAGGTAGGAGGTCACCTGTCCTGCCTCCAGGGCAGGACCAGGAGCAACCAAGGTAGGAGAGGGTTGGAAGTTTTCATTTTCTGTGTCTTGTCTCAAGCTTTCCACCTTATTCCTGCCTTCTCCTCTGTCATCTTCTACATTTTCTGCTGTATTTTCTGTTCCCTGTAAGTTATTCTCATGTTCTTTTATTTGTTCATTCATTCATTCAATAATTTCATTCATTGGGCTCTTGCTCAGCACCAGAGGGAGATGAATAAGCATTGCCCTCAAGCGTTCAGGTTGGCAAAAACCACGGAATAATTAATGCCCTACAATGTGTTTCGCTTTATGGTAGGGGTTAGGATAGAGGTGTAGAAACTCAAGGCAGTAAGCTGCTGAGTTGGCCTCGGGGTTCCAGGAACATCAGCAGAAGTAAGATTTGAGCTGGGTCTGTCTGCAGTACACAAAGGGGTTTGCCAGGCCAAGAAAGGGTGAGGTCATTTCAATGAAGGCAAAGAATATTGTCAGCTTTACAAAAGGATGGATCAGGAGTTTACTGTTGGTGGACATAGAGGATGGGACCTTGGGGCCATGGGAAGCTGATAAGAAAGGTGCGGCTGGATGATGATGAACCTCTTTGCCATCATCAGGAAATTAAAATGCATCCTGCAGGCTGTAGGCAACCAGTGGGGATTGAACAGGGGACTAAGAAGATTAGATAGGATCATATTGGCAAAACATAACTCTGATGGCATGCAGACAGTGGACTGGAGGCACAGAGACTAGTTTCAGAGTCTAGGTAAGAGTTTGCGGCAGTTGTCCAGAATAGAGATGAAAATAAAATAAATCAGTCAAGGCATTAGCAATTTTCATGCATTTATTTATCAGAAATGATGCAGACACTGTGTATGAAGACTCCCACCCAGTGTCCCCATAGGCCATACTCTATGCCAGCTCAGGAAATACGATATCTCACAAGAGTGACCCAGTCCTTGCTCTGATGGATATACAGTCTCTTAGGAGAGGGGCATTGGATCCAATGGCACACAGCCAAATGGCATGTGCATTGAAATAAATCTGCAGGGACTATGGGGCATTGAGCAAGGGCCTTGAGCCAGTGCCACCTGAGCTGAAAGCTGAATGGGGCTGAGCGTGTAGTAGCTAAGCCTTGAGGTGGCTGCAGCCCAGAGGACCAGAGAAGAGGGGTGCCAACCCACCACAGTTCATCCTGTTCTGCTTCTTCTCTCTCTGTGTGGGCATCTGTCTGGGGTAATGGCCAGGGCAGGGAGCATAATCAAAGACTAGGCAGGCACATAGACTGTGCACTTCCAGCTCCCTGGGGGCATCAGGAGACCAAGCCTTTGCTTTTCCTAGTCCATGGCTTGTACTTGCCTGGGAGCAGGTGAAACAATAGGGACAAATACAACCTTGCTTTTTTATTCACATACCTGCCTAGAATTAGCAGGGAAGAACTGGATGACTAGAAGTTCTCAAACATGAATGCTCAGTTTTCTATAAACTCCAAACTTCCCCTCTCCTGCCTTTTTGCCCTTTTTAAAATGCAGATGAGGTTTCTATCCTGTTAGACCACCTCTGGGTGGGTAGTACTGCCCCTTCCCGATCCCATTCCGGCCTGCACATACAGCACTGCAGCACTGTCTACCCCAGGGGAACCCTTCACATTTCATGCTAATGAAGATTGCCTCCTGGAATCATGGCTACATTGTACATAGCACCTTCTTGAGTTGTGCGATGAACCATCCTTAGCGGCTGCCCTAATTCCCCATTTCCATTTCCACTTAGACAAGGATTTGTGGAAGGCAGAGTGCAGGGTGATGATCAGAGGGCATGGGATCAGGGTGGAGTTATAAGGAGTTCAGTTACAGTGCTGCTGCCTAGTTCAGGAGGAATTGATGGTGCTTGGGGCAGCAAAACGCGTTGGATGGTGGCGATAACCATGAGGGAAAGGGGATACTTCAAGGTCCTTTCAGGATGTAAAACTGATGGACTTGGCCAGGGATTAAACATGGAAGGTGAAGGAGATGATGTCGAGGTAGAACCTTAAGTCAGGTGATATTAGGAGCTAGTGAAGAGTTTTGTGGAAGGGATTTATCATGTTACATAAAAAGGAAATAAAAGGATAAATGGGCTAAATATACTTTCATCTTCATGCAAAACAAATAAAAACTCTTCTTAGGAGCTTTGGATACCTGACTATACCTGTTTATCCTCATCATTGACACCCACTACTCAGACGTTCTACCTAGGTTTAGATCTCTTTTTCACCCATCCTCCTGCATGACCTTAGCATCTGTGGAAATGACACCTCTAATGCAATGACCATTACCAATCCATCGCGGAAGCCCTCCCTTTCTGGTATATCCCAGAGCCTGGCTTTTCCCCTGGAAGACAGAAGAGAGTGGTGGTGAAGAGCTGGCCCCCTAGAGTAGACTGCCTAGGTTGAGCAAGTGGCTACATCTCTGTACCTCAGCTTCCTCCCCATAACACTCAGAGCAAGTGCTAAAGGAGACGAAATACATAAAACAGTGACACTGCAGCCCAAAGCTTTGGCCTGTACCATTCAGGTAGCTGGAGACGAGTGTGTACGACAGCTGACATTACCAGGAGGAAGAAAGAGACTGAATATGTTGTACCACCAAAATTAGAAAAAACAGCATAAATTATTTGTGCTGTATTATTTCCAGTAAAGTGAGGCCCAGTGCTAAATTAAGAAGGGAATACAAAAATAAAAAGAATGGTTGGCAGATTACTACCTGACGAGGGAACATTTTTTACGTTTTCTGTTTTGTGCTATTTTTTTTTTTTCCAAGTCAATAGATTAAAAACATTTAAACATGACCTGTTATCTAAAAACAACACGACTGGGTGGCTGGGTGTGGTGGTTCACACCTGTAATCCCAGCACTTTGGCAGGCTGAGGTGGGCAGATCACTTGAGTTCGGGAGTTCGAGACCAGCCTGGCTAACATGGTGAAACCCTGTCTCTATTAAAAATACAAAAATTAGCCAGGCCTGGTAGAGGGAGCCTGTAGTCCCAGCTACTCAGGAGACCAAGGCACAAAAATCGCTTGAACACGGGTGGGGATGTTGCAGTGAGCCGAGATTGTACCACTGCACTCCAGCCTGGGAGACAGAGTCAGACTCTGTCTCAAGAAGAAAACAAAAAAACAAACCAATGATATGTAATAAAAGCCATAAGTTAACACCAGACTTACAAAAAGCATACAATAAATTGAGAACAAATTTAAACAGTTTCTGACCGTCCTCCTCCTTTCCTTCCCCCTTCCTCTGCCTCACCCTTCATCTTTATCCCACTTGATCTTTAGTTACTCTCTACCTTCATCAGTTGTCCCCAGAAAACAGAACTTTGTAACACTGTATCATTTGCATTCCTTGATTTGGGGACTCATTTCCCTTTCAAGGGGCAATCTGCTCTATCTAAGAGCATTTGTTAATTAAATAAACTCCAACTTATTTATTTATTTATTTATTTATTTATTTAGAGACGGAGTTTTGCCCTTGTAGCCCAGGCTGGAGTGCAGTGGCGCTCCAGGTTCAAGCGATTCTCCTGCCTCAGCCTCCTGAGTTGCTAGGATTATAGGTGCCTGCCACCATGCCCAGCTAATCTTTTGTATGTTTAGTAGAGATGAGGTTTCCCCATGTTTGGCAGGCTGTCCTCAAACTCCTGACCTCAGGTAATCTACCCCCCTCAGCCTCCCAAAGTGCTGGGATTACAGGTGTAAGCCACTGTGCCTGGCCTTAATTTTGTTTTTAATTAAAATAAACTCAATTTTTTTTTCATTTTGAGAATTCTTTAATAGTTTATGACAACATGCAAGTAATTGCAACCATGCTGGTCTGTGTCCAAACAAGGTTTAAGAAATCCTGTTTTCGAGCATAGGTTATATCATTTAACTAAGTCACATTTCCTTTTTGTCTGAATTGATTTCAACTTAAATGCAACACATGTTTATTTGGGATTTGAGCTGAATACTCTTTCAACACTGGAGATGCAAAAAAGAAAACTTCTGAATAGAAGATGTGTAGTTTAGAATGGGAAACACACCCAAATGCATAATTAAACAATGTAAGAAGTGTTATAGGTCTACATAAAATACCAAGGTGGCCAATAACCATGCCTGCGGCATTCTGGGAGGACTTCATGGAGGAGGTGGTGTTTAATCTAGATCTTGAAAGGTATGTAGGAATTTAATCGTTGGAGAGAAATAGTGAGAGTCTCATAGTCAGTGGAAATTGCCATTATAAAGCAGGGCCCTGAAGTACAAGATGCATGATAGGGTCAAGAAACATAGTTTGATGTGGGTATGAATAGAAATCAGTAAGGAAGGCTGAGGCCAAGTTCAAACAGGCCTAGTTCCTATGCCAACGATTTTGGACTTAGTCACTAGTAGTAATCTAAATCATCAATTCAGAGTCGTGATTTTCTTCCTCTATTAGATAGAAATATGTATAATGTATATATTTTTATGTGTCATATGTGTATATGCTTTTTGCCTCCTCTCCAATCCTTAATGGCTCTGTTTTTTATTGGACTGAACTTTTGTATGTGAGCTTTCTAGCACTGAGTAAATGCTCTTTCATTCATTACAATTTTCCGAATTTTTAAGAAAAATCGTATCTGTTTGTGAACACAGTTCACAAAGAGAATGTCCACAGGGAATTTGCTTCCAATTGGTCACTTCATTTAAAGTTTTTGAACTTGGGCCAGGTATAGTGGCTCACACCTGTAACCCCAGCACTTTGGGAGGCCAAGGTAAGAGGATCACTTCAACCCAGGAGTTTGACACCAGCCTGGGCAACCCAGTGAGACCCCATTTCTACAAAAATAAATAAATAAATAATAACAAATAAATAAAATTTTTAAAGTGTGAAAGCAGATGAAGAAAGGTAACAGAAAGCAAAAGCCCAATTAATCAATGGGAGTGATTCTAGCTACTTCGCCTAGGAGGCTCATGTCAGTACTCTCAGGGAAATGCACTGTCCCTCTGTGCTTAACCTTGACCATATGGAGGAGAAAACCTTACTGGAGCAACAAAACAAACTCAAAGGCAGTGCTTCCTAGAGCTGCCTGTAGCGCCGGGGCAGTGTCTCTCTCCAAGATCCAGCCTTCCAGCTGCGAAAATCTGCTCACGTGCAGAAGGCAGGGGTTTGGCAGATGCTTACAAAATGTTACAAGTGTTACAAAGATAAAAGAATTATGTGAGAATAAGGAAGGATTCTGGTGAATCCTGGCCTGTAGTTGTAGTTCTTAAAGCTTTAGTCAGTGGAACATCTGGCCTTTGTAAAAATTGCTAGAACCCAAACATTCTTCCATAAACATATTTTAAATATTTGTTCTCAATCGCTTATCTTCAGGAACTTTATCATTAAGAATCTCTGGAACCCAGAAAACATCTATATCTTCAGTGAGATAAAAAGTACACCCAGTCTACTATGTTGTCCAGGGAGGCTTACTTATTTAACAAGCAGGTAATATAGTAGTATCATTGCCAGGGGAAATATCTCTCTCCTGATTAAGAGTGCTTCCTCTTATTGGATAGGGAATGCAGAAATAGTTTGCTTCCCTTTTTGCCTTGACTTCCAGGAAACCTGTGGTTTTGTTTTACATTAAATTGCCATACACTAGCTATCTTCAGCCTAGGTTTTCTTTTGAAATTGTATCAACCCCTTCTCTATTTGAATTTTGTATACTTGTTTTAATGGTTTTGTAGTATCTGTATTTCTTAGTATAAATCATCCAATGACATTTATATTTCCCCAAAAAAATCACAATAAGGAATTGGCTACCCATATGGCATAGCCTGATGAGTATTGCTTCTGACCCGTCCATAGCCCAGCCAGATTATCTGGTCACCATAAAGTCTGCGAATTATGATGGGCCAAGATACTTGAGAGGGTGGGTATAAGGACAAGAAGAGAAGAAGCAGCTTGGGAAGGAGAGGAGGAATGTCCATCATTAATCCTTATTTTCAAAACTGATTTGCTTGTGACTTAAAAAACTGAGCATGAAATTCCTACATGAAGAGTTTCTTTTGGTTTCATTTTAATATAAGTATTTCAAAGATTTCTTTGCCTTCAACTTGTTAGAATGTCATGACAATGATTGCAATCATTTAAGAAGTGCTTATTATGCTACAGGCAACCTCTAGATCTGTACAATGGTACTTTCTGGGGAGATTAAATGTGCTACAGTGTGCAAAATACTTAGCACAGTGGCTGACACATGAGATTAACAAATATGCCTATGATAATGGTAAAGGATATGAACAGAGTGGCCATATGTAGCAAATAGAAAAACATTGGATGCACAGTTCAATTTGAACTTCAGGTAAACAACAAACAATGTTTAGTGTAAGTATGGATCCTGCAATAATGGGGACATAACTTATACTAAAAGCTATTATCCCATGCAACATTTGGGGTATACTTATTCTAAAAATTATTATCCCATGCAATGGTTGAGATATAACTATACTAAAAAACATTGTTTATCTGAAATTCGTACTTAACTGGGCATTCTATGCTTTATCAAGCAACTCTAAATGTGAGTACATGTAGAATGGTAGCTTCTGATAAGCGCTGAGATACTTCCAGAAAGTCAGCCCTGCTCCTCTGCAGAGAAGACTCACCCACTCATCATCTCCTGTGCTTATCCAGAAGTCTAGGCTCCATCAGTGTTTCTTGATTTGATTCAGATTTCCTGTCTCTGTAGTCAATTTAATGTCAGCCATGGGCAGTCTCCTGGTATTTGACATTCGCTAACTTTCAGAAGCTGCTGGAAACCTGTCAGCCTTACCCTGCTTCCTGCCAACCTTGGCTGAACAAAAGCATCGCCTGAGATTCTTTTAAAAATCCTGATGACCAGGTCACATTCCAGACCAATTACATCAGAATCTCAGTAATGAGGCCAGGTATGGGCATTTTTAATGATTTCCACGTTAATTCCAGTGAACGCCTGGGATGAGAGCTGTAGCCTAGCCTTACAGGCCCTCTGAAGCCTTGGCTAAAGCTGTGATATCAGCTCTTGCCAGGACCTGCTGGAATGTTCTTCCTTGTGTTCTGTTCCACCTGTCACCATCCCTACTAGCAGTATTTCCTTGTCTTCCAAAGTAGCAGGATCTGATTCCTGATAATGCTGGTAAGACTAGGTGTGCTGGGTTCTCTAAGCAGAGTGTGTCTAGGCTATTGCCTTTTGCAGTATAGGTTCTGTATATTGAGCCTCCAAGTTAATTAGGTTTCTAGAAGGATCCCAGGAAGATGATGTGTCTTTTTCCTTTTTGTCAATGCTGATGGAGCTGGTATCCCTTTCAAATGGGTTTGAGGCACTTCCTTAGAGGAGAGTGAGCTCTGAGTTGTAGAAGTGTCAGGGTATGATTCAATACAAGCAACAGTACTGAGGTACTGCAGGGCCTAAATACCATGTTTCTGGGACTGGGTCCTCAGGACAAGCAAGGAGTTGATTGACCAAACCCTGTTCTCTAGTGCCGCAATGGAGCAAGAAGTCCTTTTAGAACTTTGGGGAGCAGCCCCGCTGACTTCTCTCTTCTTGCTGCCTCACGGGTTACAGGATAGTTTACTTGTGTTTTGGTCTTCCTCAGGTACAAAGTTTTAAAACCTTGTATAACCTAGCCCTTGATTTGTAAAGTCAAGTGCATAATCACAGTATGCACAACCTAATGTTTTCACTAGGCAGTTTGACCACCCAGTTTGCTCTTTGTGTTCTCTTGATTATTGAAGTTCTAACCGACTGCTTAGTGGAGAGGAAATAATTCATTTTGCAGAGAGAATATAACATTTCACATGCTTTAACCTGCGTGTTTAAAACTTCAAATTCTCCTATGACATTGCACTCCTGTTTTTGCATTTTAATTATTCTGGAGCTATAAAGAGAGTTCTGGCATTAAGTAATAATTAGATGCTGAATGCCTAAACTCTACAGAGTGGTTGCTTTTCAAAACCTCAATCCCAGATAATAAATAGTGGGAGTTTATCAAGGCAAGTAGCATATACTTTTCCCGTGTTTTGATTCAGATGTGTAACAATTTCTACCTGCTGGTTTAAATTGGCCCAGAGAACACCTTTTGTGTTAAGCCCACTCACTGCTAGAAGGAACCAGCATCAACCTGACAATAGAATAATATTATCTCCCAACTAAACAAAGCAAAGAAGCCAATAATCCAAAGCCCAAACTGCGTGGTCTCCTGCTATTTTTAGATCTTGAGGGTAAAAGAATCCTCTTCATTATAAAAACGATCCAATTAAATACGAAGTTAGCCACTGGGAAACAGCGTTTTCTTTGCACACCATTTTGGAGACCAGCATTCCTTTTACTAAAGCAGAAAATGAAGCCCACAA
Source organism: Cebus imitator (assembly GCF_001604975.1). Classification (NCBI taxonomy): domain Eukaryota; kingdom Metazoa; phylum Chordata; class Mammalia; order Primates; family Cebidae; genus Cebus; species Cebus imitator. Next base: position 390,930 of record NW_016107716.1, read on the forward strand.
AGGTGGCCGCCTTTCAAAGGGGGAACAGAGGGTCCTGGGATTGCTTGGTTACCTGCATTATATATGTCACTTGGCAGTTCTGGCAAGCCGCATCACTACCTGCATAAAGTTGCAGAAGTAGCTTGACCTCATCATGCTAAGATTACAGAAAACTTCCATCGTAACTCCGACTTAGCTCTCCCTGAATTTCCCCAAAGCATTAAATTCAGTTTGCCTTGCTTTAGGTTGGATTTCCCATATGAGTGGTCTGTAGATTTTCTGCAGTGAAATTATCCTGATTTAACAATAAAGTTGCTGTGCCTAAGTAGATTCATATTTTATAAATCTTTATGCAACTAGGAGCTGTTGATAAGTTTAGGAGTCAGGCTACCCATTCAAAAAGATACTATTTTGCAGAATTTTAGACTCTGCATTTCCAGACTAGAGAGAAATGAGACTTTCTTTGAGTCTCAAATTAGAAAGCATAACCTCAAATGGGAAATCATTTCCCCAAAGCCTGTAGGATCCATGCCAGAATTATTGATGTTGGGCTTGGACTGACTCCCTACCTCCCCCCCCCAGGCCCCTCACTGCCTGGCCAGCTCTGCTTATTTCTCACTAGGGTGAGGCAGGTTAGCCGCCCGCCTGGGGACCAAAACTTCAGGGGATGCCAAATATGCCATAATCGAGATAAATAGTATTGGAAGGCAACCCTTTAAGAAATCAAAATGAATGCAAAAAGGTCCGAGATGAACAACACCTTTGTTACCATTTTAAAGAAAAGCCAAATCCAAGAGGGCTAAGACTAGGGTGAGGGTAGGAAGGCAGAGTCATGCAAGTGCAGGGTCAGAGCCCATCTTTATGTAAGACCTTGGCATTTTGACAGTTGATGGTGTTTCTTGGGGGCTAGTTTGCATCCAGCTGGCGGTTTGGGTAGTCACACCACCTGTGCTTCCAAATAGAACAAATAGCTCTATCCTCCACTCCTAGCACCTCACTTAGTTCTGCTTTGCTTCCATTAGTTACCCATTAGTTACCCATTCTCCCCCCTTCTACTCTAAGCCCCTTAAACACAAGAATCTTGCCATACTTACCTCTGAATCCTCAGAACCTAGAAGAACGTTTGCCACTGGTTTATGATATGCTTCCCTTTCTGTTCCATTGGTCTTAGAATTATCTTCCAGTCTCTGGCTGTCCCCATCCTGACCTAGTGTCTTCTAGACTTGGCTTGTCTATTTGCAGTGACATCTGTGTCACTGGTAGGAGTTACCATCTTCACAAGTGAGCCAAATGAATGGGCACAGTCTGCAAAGCAGGATGGCTGGCTTGCAGATTATACACTCTGACCACAGGCATAGCTGGTTTTTTAGTTATCTATTGCTGTACAACAAATTATACTAATTCAGTGACTTAAACAACTCAATTTATAATCACACAGTTTTTCTAAGTCAGACGTATATGTCGTAACAGGGCTGGATTCTCTGCTAAGGGTTTTACCAAGCTAAAATCAAGGTATCAGCCAGGCTTGAGGTTCACCACTTCTAGAGCCTGGGTGCTCTTCTAGACTCAGTTTGTTGGCAGGATTCAGTTCCTTGCAGTTGTAGGACTGAGGTCCTGATACTCTTGACGTGTGTCCCCTTCATCTGCAAGCCCACAGTGGTAAATTGGATTCTTCTCATGCTTTCAGTCTCTCTCACTTCTTCTGCATTACTTTTCTGCCTTTAAGGGCTTGTGAGATTATTAATACATTGGAGCCATCCATGTAATCTAGGACAATCTCCCCATTTTAAGGTCAGCTGATCAATAACCTTCATTACACCTAAAAGTCTCTTGCTATCAACAACACCACACGCATAACACTAGAAGGTCAAGGTCGTGGAGGCCTAAGTTGTACCCACCACAGCTGGCAATTTGGAAGGCATCCACATGGAGAAAGCCGATCATCTGCAGTTCCTGCTGGAATTTCAAGGCCCAGCCATCCATGGCTGCTTCACAGCTTTTCTTCCCAACATATTTGGGAAAATGGGAGGGAGTCAGCTTATTAGAATCACAGAGCTATTTCCGATGGGTCTGAAATCCCTCCTGTGGAATTCTTGTCTTTTTCTGGGACTTTGACAGAAATATTTCTTTGGGAAATGGGGAAAGGCATCCTGAATTCTAAGACCATGAGCCCCATCTTTTCAGAAGGTATGATGTATCATTCATTTCTTTGTTCCTCGATGGTAGGGCCAAGCATGGCCCCTGGGAGGCATTCTAGAAATGTTTACTGGAATAAATGAATGGATACATGAATTGATCCATCCTGAGCATCTTCGATTAGGAGTTTTTGAACTGATATTTATAGTCACCATTTCCTACCAGCTGTTTCCATATGCCCTCAAATACTGGGAGGCCTCATCTGATTGTCCAGGCTCCCTGTGAGCAATCATAATCATAAAAACCTTCCTTTCCTTCTGAGAAAGCTAGATGGAACATTTGCCTGAAAATTTTCCCTCCTAATCATTGGTGCTAACATATGCATCTGTTTCTCCTTCCATATCACCACTCATGCTCCCCAGGCTTATACTAATGGCTTCACATGTCTGTGCTATGATTAGAAACTATATTTGTATACTTAGGTCTGTCATTGAGTCTCAGAATCGACTAAATGTTATTTTTTAACCTGTCGATTTACCAACTATTTGTGAATTATCTTAACCGTATTTTTAATTTTCTGTTGACTCCTAGGATGAGATTTACATAACTTGGATATTTATTCCAATACTATCAATGTGTGTGCATGTGCGGGTACAGACACACACACACACACACACACACACACACACACACACACAGACTCATTCACCTGCACATACAGTTTCTTCATCTATGGAAGGAAAATTGTCTACAGTTTCAGAGTAACTCATTGAAGGTAATATTGTACAGCAATTTTATGCTTGGTTTTGTACTAGAATTTTTCTTTCTTTGTTTCTTAGTGTCATTGTGTGCACCTGAAATAAAATAATAAGAACAAAAATAAGCAACCCCAAGTAACTGAATCCAGAAAAAAGGTGGAGAGTTGTGTCAAGCTCAGTGCAGATGTGAAAATTCTGACCATTTGAAAGATATTCCCTTTGCCATATGTTATTTATTGGGTGAATTAGAATTTATCAATTATTATTTGGCTTATAACTCAGCCTCCTATGAGTTTGGTTAGTATAATTTTCCAGAGATCTGTGTAAGCCCTGGTTAAAGTGACCAAATAGAGTTTCTTGATCTGCCGAACAGAGCAGAACTCCTTGGACCTGAGTGATGACAGTCTGCATTTCCCAAAGAAATACTCCTGCCAAATTTCCTAGGTACTTCCTCCCATGGGATGCTTGCTGCTTCCCCAGGGTATCAGTCAACCTCAGTCATCTCACTCCCTGTAACAAAGGTCTCAGGCAAATGCTCCTACTGTATCCAGATGCATGTTTACCAGACTCACAGGTTGTGAAAGAAGACTCACCAGTGGCTCACGCCTGTAATCCCAGCACTTTGGGAGGCCAAGGTGGGTGGATCACCTGAGGTTTGGAGTTCGAGACCAACCTGACCAACATGGAGAAACCCTGTCTCTACTAAAAATACAAAATTAGCCAGGCATGGTGGCACATGCCTATAATCCCAGCTACTCAAGAGGCTGAGGTGGGAGAATTGCTTGAACCCAGGAGGCGGAGGTTGTGGTGAGCCGAGATCATGCCATTGCACTCCCGCCTGGGCAACAAGAGCAAAATTCCATCTCAAAGAAAAAGAAAGAAAAGGAAAAAAATAAGACTCACATATTTTCCAGCCTCCCAGGCCACACTGAGATTCTACCCTACATATCTAAACACAAAAGCATATAGGGCAACATAGCCATGCAAATTTAATCCCCAAACCAAGCTAGACATTTGGGGCAATTTTAAGGGGGAAAAAAGCCACCATAACAATGCTGCCTTTGCAACTCAGTCAAATGTGAACCTCACATGAGGGGAAAAACGTAAAATTAAATGTACGAGGAAAAATACTTTCCTCCACTGCTGGTAACAGGTAATAAAATGGGATGTTGGCAGTGGCCTGGTAGCCACAAGTTATGCGATCACACACTTTTTGGACAGTAGGTTTCATTAAGGTTGTGTTTAATGTCATGGAACAAAGATGAATTAAAGCCCCGGCGCCTGTTTTCCTGGATCTATTTCGAATGAAGGACTGCAGAGCCGTTACTTCTCAGCATAAAGCTGACACACCACAATGCATCCAGTGGTCATTTTTCCCAGTCTTGAAAGTTGCTGATTGAAAGAGAAAAGAGCAGCATGACATTCTGCTCACCCAACATCACAATCACTCAGAGTATCTCCCTGGGTGCAGATGAGAGCCCACAAAAGGTGCCTCTCTGAAAACCAGACAATCACAACGTTTCAGGTGTATGTAAGTGTGTGGATGAGATGTTGGCTAGAAGTCATAATGCTCACAGAAGTGCAGCGGGTGCTGGCAGTGAAATGTAAGCTAGTCCTGTAATAAAAGCTCCTGGGAATGCAGAGGATGCCTTGGCATTAGGCATTCTCCTCATGTTTCACATAAATGCATCCTGTTCTCAGGAGCTGACGAGCAGTGCATTTGCACTGGCTCATTCAAATTGAATGTTGGTAAAAGGAGAGTCCTGAGCAAACAGAACAGTCTGGCATCTTTGAAGACAGGAGCAAGGTTAAGCTATCGGTCGCATTCTCTGCTGTTTATTAGATGTTATTTGCTGGCCTCAGTGTGCACCCAAGGTACGTTGCAAAGAGGCACCAGTGGGGGCGACTGATGCTTGGATGGCACTCTTGCAGTTTTGCCTGGGCTTTTTGGGGTAATAAAGTTCAAGGCTTCATTTGTGGTTTCACCTGTTGTCTTCAAACCTGCTGGAGATAATGTTTTGCTGGAAGAGAAAACTCCTCCGGAGAGGCAGTTGGTGTTGTATTTTTTCTGTTGTTCTTTTCCAAGGCTACAGCTTTAACTTTGTCACAGCAAGGGTAAGGAGAGTGAGCCTGTAGAGAGCTTTTCGCAATATGCCTTTTCAATTAGTTTTAACAGGAGTGAAGCATCACCAGCAGCAGTGCTCGCTTGCTCTCTAGTCATGTGTTCTGAGGAATAAAGACTCTGTAGGGCAGTGAACCTGAACTTGGCGTATTCATCCATACTGCACTGAGTGATTGCATGGAGTGGAGTCAAATGCCACTTGGGGGTGAAGAGCACTCGTCATCTTGCATTCCTGCTGGATATATTAGGAAGGACCCTTGACGGAATCCAGTAATTAAAAGGTAAACCATGAAGTGTGTGCTGTGTGTAGGAACATATAAGCTGAGGGGAGATTGCATGGAGAAAGAGGGAGTTGTATTTCACTTTTGGGAGGATGATGTATGTCTTAGATTTTCTTGGCCAATGGATCAGTAGAGAAAGGGAGAGATTTTGTCTTGCTGCTGACTTATGGGTCAGAAGTTACTTTTCCACATGATGATATCTCTTCTTGTCCCCAAGTACTCAGAACTTTATTGTACTTGTGTCCCTGAAACAGGAGGGTTTTCAGTGAGAATCCTGGTGAAAAGCAAAGTTTTGACCGCAGAGATGAATTAGTACATTCTTTTCTGCCTCTGTATTCTTTTAGGTGAAATCTCATCTTAATAATTCCTTTGGTGTTTTGAAGTAGTGGTTCTAATAGCTCGCTTTCCCAAAATCTAGTAAGAAATGGCTTTCAGAGACACAGAAACCCTGGGAAATGTGACTTTTGCCTTAGATTCCTTTCTAAAGATAAATAGTTTACCACATTCCTTAGGGAACAATCTTGAGGAGAGGGTGAAGTTCTAAGTTAAAAGATGTCAACCACTTAATGAAATTTAGTGCCATCTTTTGTAAACAATTTTTACATGCGTTGGGTTTAAATCAAGACTCTTTGAAGTAAGCAGTATCTTTGGCAATATAAATTCCGTGCAAGTAATTGATGAATTTTGTGACTATAAATTTAACTTGTGCCTGGTAAATCTCTTGTGCACCTCTTTGAGCTCTTTTACATGCTGCATTAAAAATAGATGGATAAGTTTTAATTAAACTAGGTATTGTATTTGCCCTCAGGGAGCTGAAGTACAGTTATGTGGACATGTCAGTCCATGGTTTCCAATGCAGTCTTCATATAAATTACAATTTAAAAATAAGTCTGCTGCTCTTTAGATCTTCAGGGTATTTTCTTTTATCACCCTTTAAAACAGAATCTACTGAATATTTATTTCAATGAATACCCAATTGAATAGACACATGATAATTTGTAATATGTTATTAAAATATATCTATTTTACTGATATGCATGTCTGTGTGTGTGTGTGTGTGTGTGTGTCTGTGTGTGTGTGTATGTGTGTTGTGCACCTTTCAGAGGGCTTTTTCAAAACTTTAAATTGGGAGCAAGGCAGTTTGTTAGCAGCAGAGTTAACAAAACAGAATAAAGCATTCCTGGCATATAAATATTGGTTCTCAAAAAGAAGAGAGATGTTCAAGTATGCATCATTCAACGGTATTTCACTTGAGAAACAATGCTGGTGATTACTCAAGGATTCATTATTTCATGAATGTAGACTTACATGTAGATTGATGTTTCAGCACCAGAACCTGTGATTCTGATCTGAGGATGAGAAGCTGAGAATAGGGACAAAAATTTTGAGTAGAGAATGCAAAGTCTCTGGGTGAAATCAGTATTGGAAGTTGTAGCTTCTAATGGATTCCACCCTGGTACTAGGGCTCAACTGTATGGTAACTTGGTAGGGAAAATGATTTTGATTGATAACACATTCTTCGATTGTTCTGAGCCCATAAAAGTGTATCTTTTACACTCTGTTTTGATTATTTAATGTTTTGTTTAAGGTACCAGTTAGGTTCTTCCAATGAATAATTTTTTGTGAGTTTTTCAAGGTATAAATATACAGTTTATGGCAAAATGTCGAAGTAAAAAGCAAATACTTTATAAAATATGTTACTAAATTTTCAGAACTATAGTTTTACACAATGAGTACTGAGTTTAGAAAAGCGCAAGCTCAAAGAGCAAAGCCTAAGAGGACTCATACCAGTTTTCCTTCACTTTCATTTGAAACTGGAGTGTCATTATCTTCTTACCTTTAATTAGAGTATGTACAGCTGCATGACAGTAGAAAAGAGAGAAAATAAGCTGAGCCTATGTTCCAGAATATTTCAGCTAACTTGGATGAGCAATTTAGTTTCTGTCATGTGAACTATTTTTCTTGAACTAAAGCAAGTATCTGTTCTACCTGCGAAAGGTGTCCAGAGCCCCACTGGGACTGCAAGTTGCTGCAATAATCATTTCTTTGAGGACCCGACCTTGCCTTGCCTGTTAAAATGACTGGGAAGAGTTCTGTGATGCTGGAAGTCAGGAACGCCTGTGCTTGATTTATTTCCTAACATGATTGATCAAAGCAATTGTGATATCTTATATTTACAGAGCAGCCTTTTGTGAAGAGCCTGGAGTGGTTTTTGGACATTATCTAATTATCAGAATGGCACAGGGAAATAGAGAGTTCATAGTGTCTCCACTGTACGGTTGAGATGACAGAGAGACTGAGAGGTAAAGCAATTTACCTGAGATGATTCAGAAAAATGCTGATATACAGCTAGAAAATGAGCCAAGGTGAGTTCTATGGATGAGTCTGGGGGCTTCTGTCGCCAAAGCCCAGTTGGCTCTCAGGGTACCCGCTGGAGTCCTCAGCCAAAGAGGAACATATTCCATATAAACTTTAAGGATCCCATCCCAACAACTTGTGCTTATAGGATTCCAGTAACCTGTCTGACATCTGTGATGATCAGCTAGAGTGAAAGCACAGAATTAGTGAATGTCACTGGAGGTTTTTACAACCAATACAGAAAACAGTAAGCCATGTGATTTCCTCACGTTTAGACTTGAAAAATATTTGAACCCTATCCAGAGGCCTGTGAACTGTAAAGGAGGGAATCAGGATGGTTTCTCACTCTTGATACAGAAACTATGAAACTGACTGTAAGGAAACATGCTCCTTCAGTGTTCCAACTTTTAGGTATTAAGAGGCCAAGCTTGCTTAAAGTTGATTAAAATTATTAAGAAATTAGGCAAAAGTGTTCTTATACACTCATGAAGTGTTATTCTCTTTCCTCTACTTTATTAAGTATTTTGGGGGGGGAAGAAATTGTGTCCCAGTTACAAGAATATGATTTCACATATAGTTGCAAATATATACCAAAGTAGTTGCATCTTAGTATGTTATTTAGATTCACATGCAGGTGGATGGCAAGCAGGACTTCCTAGGAGACCATTACAACTATCAAATTATAAATGGACTGCTGACACGATAATCCAGAGATAGAGTCTGGGCAGATGGATCCTAGAAGGAAGATCTACAAAATGGAGTAACTATACCAGGGGATGAGATCAAATAATCCATAAGAGGATCTTCACCCATGGGCTGGAACCCAATGGTGTGCTCATGTGCTGCCTCTGAATCTGAACAGGTGGGGCAGCACGCTCAGAGGAAAGCAACATAGAAACAGAGCCACAGGGGAGAGCGGACCAGGCTTGAGACTCTCAAAGGAGAAAGACCAAAGGACTGAGTAAGAGCAAAAAGACCTGATGGAGACTGAAGGAGCCCAAAGAATCCCTAACAGACACCAGTGCTGAGAGTCAGGGGCAGAAACACAAAGTCTGGTGGTGAAGGCAGCTCTTTGCACCCAAGTAGAAAGGCTTATATGAGACAAGAGAATTTCAGTAAGCAGAACATAAAAGTCCCTGATTAGTCAGTTTTACAGGCTGCAAGGAAAGCTACAAGAGGTGCTTAGGAGAAATGGATAAGAGAGAAAGGAACCTCTTTTCCTGTGAACATGGGTGCTGAAAAACGTAGGGGGTAGGGAAAATGGGGTGACCCAGAAATAGAGGAGAGAGATCCAAAGGATCGCTCAGCAGAGGGGTGTGATACTGGCAGGGCTGGGAGGTGGAGAGGGCTCAGAGGAAATGCTGTGAGTGTCCCATGTGGATTATATACTTGGGGATGCTGACCCAGAGAAGCTGGGGGCTTTTCTTACCTATACTTGGTGACTGTCCTAGCATAGCGTAGCTAACAATAGTTATTTGCTGAACCAAAGCAAAACTCAGTGCTTGGTGCTGCTTACATACGATGGCCCATCTCCCTTCTTGGGCAGTCCTCAGGACTGCTAAGGAATATGGGGAATGACTTGCCCAGCATCTTCAATTTTAAAATTTTGCCCACTGCCCAGCCCCAGCATTCCCTATCTCTCAGCCTTGTCTTAATCAGAAGCACTCACCACCAGTTGACATACTATATGTAGTAACTGTTTGTTAAACATGAGAATGGAGGTTCCCTCCTGGTAGCAATTCTGCTTTCTCTCCAGAGCCCAAAACAGGGCTGTAAACATAATAGAGACTCAGAAAACCATTGTTGGATAAATGGCTTGCTCCTAATTCATCTTGTTTATAGCCCTTCTATGGAACTTTTCCCATAGGACTGGTATTACTTATATTCTGTGCTCCACCCCCTGCCCCAAACAGGGGCAGCAAATTATATCATACTAGTTTTTAAAAATACTCAGTGAGTAGGATAGCTCCTTACATCTGTGCAGATACTTAATAAATATTTACAAAACTGAGATTATTAAAAAAAATATAGGGCATGATTTCCATCCTTAAAACATAAAATGTTATAGTCAGACTCACTGGGTCATAGCACACAGACAGAAATTTTCCTAATACTAAAAGGATATATTTAAACTAATGGTTCTCAAACAAGGGAGATTTTGCCACCTTCCCTCTACCCTGGGGATACTCTGGAAACATCCCGAGACATTGTCACATCTGGTGGGGGCTGGGGGGGGTAGCTAAAAGCTAGGGATGCTGGTAAACCTCCTAAAGTGCACAGGACAGCTCCCACCACAGAGAAACATCTGAATCCAAATCTCAATAATGCCAATGTTGAGAAACCCTGATTTAAAATGAAACCCTTATCACATTGTTTTATAATGATTATTTTTCATCTCTATTTTCCATTGAATTCTGTCATGCCTGTGCTACCTGAGTTCAGCACAACACCTAGCATATATTATGTTTTTAATAAATGAGAGCAAATCGATGAATGAATGAATGAATGTTAATGATGCCAGCAAAGGTGCTCCAGGATCCTCTTTGAAACAACTGTCTATTTAGAAACTGCATTTCTAATCAAAGCCTTGACATGAACTAATCGATAGGGTCAATGACAAGTTGCAGAAGCAGAGACACAGCAGTCACACATTCTCATCTTTATTGAAGAAGTCCACAGAGCCTGATGTCATGGAATATTAGCACTGAAGGGGATCCAAGAAGTCATTCACTTCAACCCTCTTAAGTTACAAGTGAGGCCACTGGAACCCAGGGAGATGAAAGGACTGGCCTAAGGTCTCACAGTTCAATAGCAGAACTGGGAGTAAAATTCTTTCTAATTCATAGTCTTGGCATGCTTTCATGGTGCCAAGCTGCCTCCATTATATCAGCCTTGCAAAAATTGGTGCAACGGATTGTTGTGTTACGTGATGTACCACCCCCAATGTAGCACTGAATGTAACACATATAAATTATATCTTTATTGTATTGTAGAATTTGACCTTGAACTAATATGCTAGGCATTACCATCATTAATACAGAATTTAAGACCAAGTGTGATGGCTCACACCTATAATCCCAGCACTTTGGGAGGCCAAGGTTGGTGGATCACTTGAGCCCAGGAGTTCAAGACCAGCCTGAGCAACATGATGAAATCATTTCTCTACAAAATAAAATTGCAAGAATTAGCCAGGCGTGGTAGCCTATACTTGCAGTCCCAACTACCTGGGAGGTTGAGTTGGGAGAATTGCTTGAGCCCAGGAGATGGAGGCTGCAGTGAACTGTGATGGCATCACTGTACTCCAACCTGGGCAACAGAGCAAGACGTTGTCTCAAAAAAAAAAAAAAAAAAAGAATTTAAAATAATGGAATGTTAGACCTGGATGAAGTCTTGGTAACTGTCTGGCAGACCCCTGTATCCCTGGACAAGGAGGAAGGAGATCAGAGATCAAGAGTTTTATCCAGAGTCATAGAAAGAGGTCACTAGATCTCTCTACTCTGTGACCATTTCCACAATGGGATGTTTTCCTAAAATTGGTTGCAAAGAGTATTACAGGAAAACAAGGTTATACTTTCAGATAAATTTAGAAAATGCAAGGGTAAACAAAATAAGTAGGTATATTTGCCAAAGGACATCCCAGAGTTTTACATATATTCTGTACCTCTCTAAGAAGAAGATGTTTTTCATGGCTCCTCTAAGTTATTAATCAGAAGATAATTTATAATATGCATCAGTGTTCCTCAAAATATAATTTGAAAAAAGGCTGTGCCACTTCTTCCAACCTGTTTAACTGATACAGAAATTAAGCATCAGGCCTGGTTAGATTTCAGAGGGACTTTTAGGTAGGCTTTGGATAGCTGATGTCATTTTTTTTAACCATATCTTTTAAGAAAGCTGTCCACAGGAGTTTGATTCTTTATGTTCTGTTTCTCACGGAATGTTTGCCAATTGTAAGTCATGGTTTGGGAGTTGATCCTGTGACAAGTCTTGAGGAAACAGGTATGGAAGCACTGTAAAGTGGAAAGACATCGGGCTAGAAGTTGGAGGGTGGTGCCTTGGCAAATCAGCTAACATCTGCTGATTATCAGTGAAACTGGACGTGACCTGGATGGCCTTAAGTGCAGAATTTCAGTGTAATCACATGAGATTGTTGGGCTAGGCAGTTTAAAGAGCACACTAAGAAATTCTGTGTTTCCCATCCTGTCTATGTGAACCAGATGGAAACTTAGAGCAGCTTAGTGTAGAGAGGCTAAGTCCCTTTCTGACCTGCTGCCCATGATCCCACACTGCTGAGAATACAGATCTTAATTGGTAATACTGAGGGGACAAGGTCAGTCCTTCAGTTACTTTGTGTAATTGTCACAAGGTCAGTAATTTATAAGAAAATCATTCGCAAGTGGAAACACCAATCAACAAAAACTTGCCCTTTACACATTGAGTCTTAGAGAGGAAACTGAACTACACCAAAAATTGCATATTTCACAAATATGTTTACAACAACAGCCTTTGGTGAATTTTGAGGAAATTATATTAATATGTAATTAAAAACAATGAAAAAGAAGGAGAATCAAAGAGGTTCTAAGAATGATTTAGACTGTCACTGAGCAAAATGGTAGATAACAACCTGCACCTTAACCCATGAATAAAGCAGTCCGAAGAGAAGGGGGGGACCTTGTTTGAAAAAGCTGTTCTGAGGAGTTTAAGATAGTGCCTTGTTTTTCTCACAGTAAGTTTCCTCGTAATTGCAATGCAAGGCCTTTAAAATCATTCCTTTGACAGTCCTCTCCGACATTTGGAATGTGCACAAATAAATAGAACTCCACTTTCAGGTGAGCTTTGAGCTTACCCACCTCTTGCTTGTCTTCATTGAACTTGAAGATTTTCAAGTTTCCCAGGATCAAAACCTTACTTAGGAAATCACATAAAGAACACCCCTATCTGCCTCATAATTGGAAACAAATCCCAACCCTTCCGAGTGAAACAAGGTATTCAGTGCTGCTGAAATTTCCACCAAGTGAAATGACCCTCTCAAATCATGAGGCACAAAGCAACAACCTATTCCTGTGGGAAATTACATAATAGAGAAAAGCTTGGGAGAGTTGGCACCCAAATATAGACTAAATGGTTTATGCAGTGGGTGAACAGAGGAAAATTTATGAGCAGCCAAGGACGAGAGTGTGAGGATGGATTGATTAGGAGGGACTTTTTCTAATTCTTGTGATTCAGCCTTGAGTTTGATAGATGAGATTCTCAAAGCATTCTGGGGTCTGTCTAACCCTCTCAGAGTTTGTACGTCATGGCTGACTGCTTGTTCAATCGGTACACACTTTACCTATTCAGTTTGCTTCCAGGAAATAAAAGAACCAGAATGAGTGATCTGCTCTTCTGCTTGTTTTACCGTAGCCGACTCATCATCATCTTTGCATGAAAATGCCGTAGCAGTTCTTGTGTGTTTACCTAATATGTCACTGGCTACAAAGGGGCTGGCAGTGGATGATAGAAAAAAGAGGTGCAGCTTGAAGGACAAAGGCTTTTCATCAAGAGTAATAAATGGACATGATGATAAATATATAAAAGAGCAAGAATTTTTCATCACAAAAGGAGATTGTAATAAAGAGATGTAGCTAGTCTTACAGGGCGGGTTGGGGGCTAGGCAGAGAGGCTGACCCTAAAGAATCATTACAGAAAGTTTGTTTTTTGCTCTCATCCATATCAGAAGAAAACCATTTGCTGAACAGTTAGTAGTTATACTAGAAAGAAATGAAAGTATGCAATTATTGGCAAATAAAACATAAAGGAAAGCTTTTTTCTTATTTTATTGAAAGCTATTTTTCTTTACTGTATTTAGTTTTAACTTTGTGTTCATGGGTTGCTCTATTCTTTTAATTACCAAGTTAAGAACATCTTAAAACAATAGGGAAGCCATCCTTTCTTTGTCTCTGAGTGAGATGAATGCCTAATGTCTAATGATATTAGGAAGCTTTTTAGTAACAAAATTTGCAGATGAAACCTTCATAAATATTTTTCACTGTTGTGGATCCCATGAACATTCTCAGGGGGCACAGATATGTTAAACTTCAGTTAACACCATTTCAGGCAGACCTGGTAATTAAAGGCTGTTTATTTCCATTTTACAACATTAAATCTAAGCCTCTAAGAAATTCTAAGACAGATTAAATAATGTCAGAGCAACTGCCTGAAAGATACTCAATGGAACACTAGTCTTATTGATTATAGAGTGAAATGAATCTCACTCAGGGGCAGGAAGAAAAGTTATGTCAATGAAAAAAGCTTTTTAATAAGGTATCATGATTGAAGAGAAGTTGAAATCAGGTAAATAAGAAATTCATAATTAAAATGAATTAATCATGGATCAACATCTTGCTGGGAATCTCTCTTGTAAATGAGACAATAAAAATTATATTAATATTGTAACTTCTAATTTGACATACATGCATCAAGTCAGGAACTTTTTTTTTTCTTGTAAGTCTCTGAGGACTAGATGAGCAGGATGGTATATGATATAAGACAAATTCTGAAATCCTAAGGTACTTTCTGTCCCTTCTCTCCCCTTCCATTCTTTTTCAGGCATACAATAGATTTATTTGTCTTAGCACATCTGAGTGCCAGTATCTATGTCTGTGAGTAGTGCAACTAGCCATTGACCACCTCAGTTACCACTGTGGCAGCTCTTCCTTGCTAGCCTTACCTCCAGGATATGGGAATCTTAAAAAAAAAAAAAATAGTAGTAGTATAGTTATATAGTAAAATACTATACAGTGATGCCAAGAATGAACAGTAGTTCATATTTGAGGGAAAGGAGCCAGATAAAGTTACACACACACACACACACACACACACACACACACATACACACACACACACATCATGATTCAATTTATATGAAGATTAAAAACAAGTATAATTAATCTACGGTAACAGAAGTCAGAATAATGAAAACTTCTGGGGAGAATTGGGTATTGACTGGGAAGGCATATGAGGGAAACTTCTGGGTGCTAGATATCTTCTATATCTTGGCAAGGGTGTTAGTTACAAGGATCTATACATATGTAAAAACTCACTGAGCTATACACGTACAACTTATGTACTTCATTGTACATACTAGATTTTAACTCAAAAGTTTAAAAAGATCAATTCACTTATTTAGATGCAAGATATATTCTTTAAAAACTAAAAATGGGTCGGGCGCGGTGGCTCATACCTTTAATCCCCGCACTTTGGGAGGCTGAAGCGGGCAGATCACGAGGTTAGGAGTTCGAGACCAGCCTGACCAATATGGTGAAACCCTGTCTCTACTAAAAATACAAAATTTGTCGGGTGTGGTGGTGCATGCCTGTAGTCCCAGCTACTCAGGAGGCTGAGGCAGGAGAATTGCTTGAACCCAGGAGGCAGAGGTTGCAGTGAGCCAGCCACTACACTTCAGCCTGGGTGACAGAGTGACTCCATCTCAAAATATTAAAAAAAAAAAAACTAAAAATAGAATATCTATATGATCTAGCAATCCCACTTCTGGGTATTTACCTGAAAGATTTGAAATCACTTTGTTGAAGAGATGCCTTGACTCCCAAGTTCATTGCAGCACTATTCACAATAGCCGAGTTATGGAATCAACCTATGTGTCCATCAGTGGATGAATGGATAAGGAAAAGGTGATATATATACACAACAGAATACTATTCAGCCTTTAAAAAAGAAGAAAATCCTGTCATTTTTGACAACATGGATGAAGGCAGAGAACATTATGCTGAGTGAAATGAGCCAGGTACGGTAAGACAAATACCACATGTCTTCATTTACATGTGGAATCTAAAACAATTGAATTCATAGAAGCAGAGAGTAGAAGAGTGATTATAGAGGCTAAGGGGTGGAAGGAACAAGGAGATGATAGTCAAAGGGCACAGAATCTCAGACATGAGGAATAAGTTATTTAGTGAGATCTATTGCACAGTGTGGTGAATATAGTTAATAGTAGTGTATCGTACGTTTCTAAATTGCTGAGAGTGGCGGGGCACGGTGGCTCACGCCTGTAATCCCAGCACTTTTGGAGGCCGAGGTGGGCGGATCACCTCAGGTCATTAGTTCAAGGCCAGCCTTGCCAACATGGTGAAACCCCGTCTCTACTAAAAATACTAAAAATTACCTGGGCATGGTGTCACATGCCTGTAATCCCAGCTACTCCTGGGAGAATCGCTTGAACCCGGGAAGTGGAGGTTGCAGTGAGCTGAGATTGTGCCACTGCACTCCAGCCCGGGCAACAGAACGAGATCCATCTCAAAAAAACAACAACAACAACAACAAAAATTGCTGAGAGTAAATTTCAAATATTCTCACAGCAAAAATGATAAGCATTTAAGGTAATGGATATGTTAATCAGCTTGATTTAATTATTCTACATTATATGCATAAATATAACACGTTATAGCCCACAAATATGTACAATTATAAATGGTCAAGTTATGATTAAAACATTAAAAAGATACATTGCAGTGAATATATAGAAGGGTTTACTTTTCAAACAAGAAAGGATCACTGAATTGTAAATACTATTATTTTGTATAATTAACAATGGTAGCAGAGACCCTTGCAAAATACTTAACATGCGCTGGGTACTGTCTCATATGTTTCCTCATTTATTTCTCAGGAAGCCTTGCAAAATAAGCAATCACATTCCCATCTTCTAGATTTCCACCAAGAATAGTTTATCTTTTGATGTTATGTAGCTAATAAGTGTGACTGTGCTGGGATTTAATCCTAGCTTCATCTGAATCCAGTTGCATTAGGAGACCTAATGAAATTGTAACTGCGGTAGAAGGCAAACTGAAGATGGAGTCTGATGAATCACTAACTTTGCTTGCTGTAGTTTCTAGTCTTTCTAGAGTAGTTCTAAGGCAGTTAACACGAGTACCAGGCTGCCACGTTGAACGTCAGCTTTGTGATGAAGGAATAAAATCATGAAGGGAATCAAAAGTAGGTTCCCAAAACTTGCGGCCATTGTGGTTTTATTTATTTTCAGTCTGGGGAGAGAACTTGTCAGTGACATAAAAGAGATAATATGAATTTCAAAAAAAAAAAAAAAGAAAATTCCTAAGAAATATAAATTAAATAATTTGTAAATATTCCAGATATGAAGTGTTTCTATTTACTTGGTCATGATCCCTTTTAACTAGCTCTAGTTTATACCAAATGTTGGTTTGTGAAATGATCAATTTTGCTGTCAGTTCTTCGCCTTTAACAAAATATAAGATTTTTGCTCAGTATGTAATAATCTGCATTACTTGTGCTCTCCAGAATGCTTGATGTACTTAAATGGTGCAACAAAATACGTTAACTTCACTATGGGTCATTTTCTCCATCACCCTTGAATGGCAAAATGGCGGAATGAGACTGAGTTCTTAGCAATCACATTTAGGACCTTCTTATTGCAGAGAAGGTTGGAAATTGATGCCCCCAAAGGCACAGTACTTTGTTTATGGCTATATTGCTTAGGAGTAATGACACGAAATCTGACATTACCTTATGATGTCTATCACTTTTTTTCTGGATCTGTGATGAGTCACTCCATCAATATAGCCAAGTTTTAGGGTCCAGTAGCTAAGTCTTATATATCTTTCCTAAATTCTTTCCTAATTTGCTTTCTACTCACAGAATTCTGGTGTCAATGTAGTGGCTCAAGAGATACTTTAAAATGTAATCAAGAGAGTGTTGACGTAAACCATCTATTAAATTCATTCCCCCTTATGTCTCAATGACTTCATTGTTGTTCAGTAATCTCTGAGGTTTTCAGATCAACATGGGAAGCAGTATTGGTATTTCATAGAGTCAGTCCTTTGGAATCAGAGACCTTTAAAAGATTTATAATCCAAACCCCTTATCTTAGAGCTAAGCCCCTTTTAAATATAGGATCATAAACTTCTTACAGAACACTTATTAAGAGAAACATTTGAATTCTTTTCATAAGGAAAATACCCAAGAGAATAATATGTTTACTAAAGAGTCATTACTTCTCACCCACCCCCCCATCTCTTTATTGATGTACTTGAAACGGGGAAGGGGAGAGGAGAACAGGAGAATAGCACAAATCAGAGTCCTGACATTTAAGATGCTTTTGTTGTCAAGAAAGAAATAGGTTCTCCAGGGGCAATGTCCCAGACAGAATTTAATGCTACCTACAGACATGTATGAAAAATGAGACCAAAGCATGATGCACTGTACTTTCAGAACTCATCGGCTTTCAGTGATGACTGTAAGCAAATTAGAAAAGGAGCCTTTCTGGTTATTATCTAGGTTTGCTCACCCTTGCAGGACATTAGTCTCTCAATACTGCCCCTTATAGAATCATAGCATTTGAGAGGCAGGAGAGCCTTTAAAAGTCATTTGGTATCTGCTCCTCATTTAAAAAATGAGGAAACTGAGCTACAATGTGGTGAAGTAACTGACTAGCTGGTGCAGAGCTCACTGGGAAGCCACATGCCTTCACTTCTGTACCAGGGCTCTGTCCTCCCTGATGTCACTTTGCCATGTGCTGAAAATACCTGGAGCTACCTAGGTGAGCTCCTCAGGGTTGAGGAGCATCTGGATAGAGTAGGAGCATAGGGGCCTCACTCACTCTCAAGATGCAAAACTAAAATTTCTCGCTAAGGGGAGTATTAACTTGAGACTTGATGAGTCCTGACCACTGCTTCTTATCCTTGTGTTCTAGATGCACGAATTTCCCAAGTAAGATATTAGTAGACTTTAGGCTAGCTTTGTCAAATAAAACTTTGTGCTGTGATGGAACCCTGTGCTAATAGCTACATGTAGCTCTTGAGTGCTTGAAATCAATAGAGCTGTGCAACTGAGGAACTAAAGTTTTAATTTTATTTAATCTTTTTTTTCTGAGATAGAGTCTCACTCTGTCACATAGGCTGGAGTGCAGTGGTGCAATCTTGGCTAACTGCAACCTTTGCCCCCCAGGTTCAAGCAGTTCTCCTGCCTCAGCCTCCTGAGTAGCCATGACTACAAGTGTGTGCCACCATGCCTGGCTAATTTTTGTATTTTTAGTAGAGATGGGAGTTTCACCGTGTTGACCAGGTTGGTCTTGAATTTTTGACCTCAAGCAGTCTGCCTGCCTCAGCCTTCCAAAGTGCTGGGATTACAGGCGTGAGCCACCGAGCCTTGCAAATTTTATTTAATCTTAATTAATTTAAATTTAAGGAGCCACATGTGACAGATGGCTGCCATCTTTAACAGACCTTCTTCTCCCCTTCCCATGTCTGTGAATTTTCAACTCAGGTCTAAGTGTCTGCATTATTTTCTTTCTGCTTCCCATGCCCTAGAGATAAGACCACCCTGTTTAAACTAAGTCTAGATACAGTAAAAATACTTTAAATTATTTTTGATTCCACTTCAAGGTACACTTTCTTCATTTTTGAAAGTAACAAACTTGGGAATTCATGGATAAGAAGGTAACAATTACATCAAAGGACAGGGAATGCAAATCCAGTTTAGAAGTGTTGGAACTATCTTCTTTGTGTCCTCTACCTCTGTCCTTTTGTGCTTTGATTTCTCCATTTCTTAAGAAGAAATAAAGTACTACTAGTAGAATTGCCAGATTTAGCATGTAAAAATACAAGATGACTTGCATAGTTGTGTGAAATTCAGATTTCACTGGGTGTTCTGTATTTTATCTGGCAACCCTATTAATCTGTTTTCAAGATATCCATTCTACCCCTTTTTACTTCTTTCTGTTACTTCAGGGAGAAAGAAAAAACAGAAAAAAAATTCTTAGCCATTTTTTCATCATCTTTTGTGTTTCATTTCTATTTCCCCAATAGAATTTTCTTAACCATAGAGGTAATTTTTAAAAAGATGATACATAATTAATCTAAATTAAGATAGGCTTGGCTTATCTTGCCCTCTGGGTTGGAAAACAATTAAGTTGGTATTGAACTGAAGTGTAAAGAACTGTAAATTTCTAAAGAGTCATTATATTCCACTAATGTCCTTTCTAAATGGGTTATCTGTACAGAGGCCCCATTTTTAAATAACCAAATCATTGATCTGTTTTTAAAGCAAGAGCAGTTTTCTTGTTACTGCTGCTTTTAGAACAAATATACCTGGATTTTCAGGAAAATGACAGAAGACATTGTCTTTTGACTAATATCTGTCTCCAAAAACATTGGGAATTTGTACATATTTTTTTTCTCAAGTAATCCGTTTGTCAGGATAGCATTTTCACCCATGAAGGAGTACAAGGTAATAAAGTATTTCTCTTCAGATCTACTCAGATGCATTTTTAGAAGAGCTCTTAGAGAAAATCTTAGACACTTGACTACTTATGAAAGACAAAAACCTCTAGGCATTCTGTAAAACTTGAAGTTAAATCACCATATATGTGTGATACTAAGAATAGGCAATTGTGTTGACATAAATATAAAAATGTCGTGACTTATTTTGCCATCCCTGAGTGATAGCTGTCACAATTAAAAGTGGCAACATTTTAAAGAGGAAATAATCACAGTGGAATCCTAGAATTTCAGGGTTGGGACCATATATCTCTGTGCTGAAGCTGAGAGATGATGAAATGAAGGAATTTAAGTTAGTATTTAGGATGATGAAACAGAATGGTGGCTCCTGTTCAAGGCCAAATGAAATTTGGTTTTGCCTTTACCCTGTAATCTTTTCTTCCCCTCTTATGAAGTTTTCACTTCTTATGCAGGTAATCTTTTAATTGCATTTCCAAGCAAAATTTTAAAATATAGTTCCTAATACATTTTAAAAGCTGCTATTTCCTGGCCTTTTTAACAACTGAAGAATTATACTGAGGACAAACACTGGGTGTGAGTGATGATAATTCTCTCCCTGTCTTTATTTATTTATTTATTTACTTACTTATTTTTTGAGACAGAGTTTCCCTCTTGTTGCCCATGCTGGAGTGCAGTGGTGTGATCTCAGCTCACTGCAACCTCCACTGCCTGGGTTCTTGCAATTCTCCTGCCTCAGCCTCTCCAGTAGCTGGGATTACAGGTATGCGCCACCACGATTGGCTATTTTTTTTTTTTTCTAGTAGAGACGGGGTTTCTCGATGTTAATCAGGCTGTTCTCGAACTTCCGACCTCAGGTGATCCACCCATCTCAGTCTCCCAAAGTGCTGGGATTACAGGTGTGAGCTACCGCGCCCGCATCACTTTCTTATTTGTTTATATATTCATTTGTTCTTTCTTCCTTTTCTCCCTTCCTTTACGCGCCTCCTTCCCTTCCCTTTTTTCTTTTTTTTTTTTCTTCCTCCCTTATTTCCTGTGCTGTGGCCGTGAAAAAAGTCATTCGTTCTATCAATAAATTATAACATAGAACAGCCTAGAAGAGTTGCGATGCATTTGTTATTTTTATCCCCATATTTGGATTTGTGTTCTGACTGAACATGCTGATCTGCACCAGATATGGAGTATAGAGTACCCATTTGTAAAAATTCGGGGGACGGGGTAGGTAATGGTGCACACAGGACTTGTATCTGGGTCACAAGTACTGACATAAAGATGAGTGAGATTTTCAGGCAGGCCATGTGCTCCCAGCGTGTAGTTGGTTGGCATTTCCAGGACTCAGAGAAGCCTGAATCCAGCTTGCCACATTTGAAGCCTGAAATTTCTGACTTATCTGGCTGTGTTGACAAATTTAACTATCCGACATCTGTTGGTGTAGGTATTGGGCACTGACCAATAGCAATTACAGCCTCCAACTCCTTGTGTGAGGTATAATGTAGAATTGGTTAAGCTCGGTTCTCAAACACACCAGCAGATTACAGTCCCAGGAGGCGTCTCTGGGGCACTGGGGAATTGTGAACTGTAAGGCAGCTAGGCCTCTAACCAAACCCTTTCAACAGGGCTGGCTTAGCTTGGAGAATTAAAAGAAATTTTGTTGAGGATATGAAAGCCATTACGTTAGTACCCACATGTTTTTTGTTTTTTAACTGCAAAGATGGTGATATGAACTATTACAGCTAGCAAAGTTTTCACAAAATTAATGGGCAATTTATTTCCACTTACTCATATAATAAAGGGTGAATTTGATAACTTTTACAAGGTCATATGGATGCTATTAATAGAACTTTCATTCACAGTACCTGGAAATTATAAATTTTTCATCTGTTCACTCTTTTTTTGACATAACTTCTCTTGAGAGTTATTTCAGGCTCTAGAGCCCCTTCTTTAACTTGCCTGTTATTTGGCTACATATTTTACTAAATATCTACACAGAACTTAATATTGGTTTAAAACTGGAGCACTGATGACTGTAGTTTGGAAGAATACAATTTTTTTTTCTACTTTTTGTTAGACAGATAGCCATCTTTGAAACAAATGGTAAACAAAGCCTATTTATGCTAGTAAAAGCTGGTATATGATTGTCATCACCTTCTGGCTGATGACTTCTTAGTGACCTATGTTTTCTTATTCAGTAGCATGGTCTATTCTAGTTCTAGGTCATCTTTGGGGTCTGCTCCGAGATTGCTATTGACAGCACGAATACCTGGCTGATGGACTGAAGAAACTGAAAAAAAATATACATCCTTATTATTAACCATGAGAGTAACTTGTGTCCACTAAGGAAATTACAAAAACATAGAAAAACAGAGAGAAGGAATGAAAAAAACATTAATATGCAAGTCCCATTTTCCGAGCGCAATCACTATTAGTGTTTTGGTACATTCCATGACTTTTCTTTTTCTATATAGATTGGGAGATTTTTTAAAAAATTTAATCATTCTCAACACATAAATACAATTTTGTTTTCTGCATTTTAAAGTTAACATTTGATTACAAGCATTTTATGTCACTGTATTCCTTTTAAAAGCACATTTTGTAATGTTTGTTATCCTATTAAATCCAATTAATGAATGTTCCATGTTTTATTTAATCATTAATGTGGAGTATTTAGGTTTCTTCCAAATCTTTGGTCTTATATAAAATACTTGAATGAGGTATATCTGTGTGTACAATTAAATGTTTTGGAGGATGAGAGATAAATTCCTGAAATAGTACTGGATCAAAAACTTATGAACATTTTTAGGATTTAAATATGTCTATACATACATATATAGATAGGCACACACACATAATATTTACATGTTTCTGTGTCTGTGTCAAGTTACATGGCAAAGAGTTTTCATACTTTCACTCCTAAAATTGATTTATAAGCAATTTTTAATGCCTCCTTGCCAACATTGCATTTTTCTATCTTTGCTAATTCAAAAAGAAAATTGATTAGCTCATTTCAATGTATATTTCTTTTATTACCAGTATAAACATAATCCTTACATTTGGTGATATATTTTCATTCTACTTCAATCATCCTCAGTGGGACTTGTGATGATGTTCATAAACTGATCAGTTCATAAACTTGATCAAGACTTATTTCCCAGGGACTGAGGAGGCCGGCCCAATGCTGGCTCTCAGGAGTTCACATATGCATGAAAGAGCTCGAGAGAGACAGCCCTAGTAAGCATTCCTCTGAACCCCTTGGTTTTGAGAGATGGATTGTCTCTGGGTCCTTCACCCTGACACAACCAAATTCATCATCCTAAAGAAGGGGTTGGATCTGAATGAGTGTGCCACGCCCCCCCCCCCAGACTTGCATAACAGGTCTCCAAACCTGGAATACCTAGAGTGAAGGGTGAGCAATGTTTACAGAAACTTTTGGTTTAAAAAGAAAAATACAGATTTACAAATGCATTCACAACCCTCAGAGCTAGCCTTCTATGGAATGCTTTCTGAGAAATGTACTCTGTGTAACAGCAATCAACTAAAACATTTGTGGTGTTAAAACAATGTGAGGAAAGGGAGAAAATCAAGTGCAGCTATCAAGTGATGAGCATGCTAAATTGATTTGAAATTACAAAGTAGTAATTTCAAACTAGCTCTTTAAACTAGACAATTTTGGAAAATGGATAGAGGTCAGGTTTTTATTTTAGCAAGGATATGATAAAAACCTTGTCTCAGAATAATGGAGGCTTTTGTTGTTTTCTTTGAATGTCTTAAATACTTAAATGCTCTGGTCATGTCTTGGCAGGCTGACTTTAAGTGGCCATAGGCAAACAGGAGAGACATCAGGGACCTCAGCCTTTCTCCTCCCTCTTCTTTTCTGTCTCTGATTATCTCCATGGTCATTCTGCAGTGTCCCTCTAATGTGGACTGGATAATGTGAATTTTTCCAGAAAAGCCTCAAGCCCTATCTAAATGGCTGGCAGCATGGTTGCTATTCACAATAATAGCATAATGTAATAAGATGTAAGCTCCACGAGGGGAAAGGGATTTTGTTGTTTTGTTCTCTGCTATGTCCCCAGGAACTAGAGCAACACGAAGATCAATAAACATTTGTTAAATATGTTTAACAAAACTGTTTGCTGCTTAGCAGTAGGAGATGAGAGCCCCCAGAGCCATCATTTGTTGATGATTCTCCTATCACTGGGGTTCCTTTCTCCTTGTAAGTTAGGTAACCTTGGGGAGCACACCTTTGATTTGACCACTTTGGAAACTATTCTGCTTTTAATTATTGTACCAAGGGGGTACCAATTCTGGAACTGAACTTTCTGAAAATTAAAACCTGAGGGAAGTTACATTGTACATTTACCTCTATCATGGTATAGTAACCAAGAAGATGGAATGAGTTTGAGATTTTTTTCCTGATTTTTAACATTTGATTTAATTTTATGTGCCAAAATTAATTAAAAATATAATCTCGAGATACAGGCAATTGCTATAGAGAAACTTCGATATAACCAATGCTGTATAAAGTAAAAGGCCATTTTAGAAGGATTCCATGCCAACTAAGAAATTCAATGCTTGCTCCTTCCCATGAGCTCCAGGGAAGAGAGGAAGTGAGTGTATGTAAGCGTAGGAGGGTATGGCAAGGATCATTATTAGATACCATTTCAGATACCGCATGGTTCTAGGTTCTGGGTAAGGAGTTTCACATACTAAAGTTACTATTTTTGTGCTTCCTGGACTTAAAGATGTGCTAAAGTTAGTTTGGAAGATGAGTGTCAAAATCATGGGGCCATATAATCATGTCAGATGGTCCTAAAATGCCAGCTTCTCCATTTTTGTGACTGTCAGACAAGTTTCAGAAAGCTTTTTGGTTTACAAAAAGAGTTATCAGTGGGGGGAATTATTTCCAACAAGGGGTAAAATGAAATCCATCCAAAAAAATTAATGTTCCCTAGTTGTAACAACTACTTTGCAAGGAAATCTGCCGTTACATTTTAGGCTATAATTGTTTTGTATGGGATGACTATGGGTTTTTTCATCATTCATGGCTTGAATGTTCTGTGTTTTTCAGTCTTCTCTGTGGCAGCTAGTTTAGACATATCTGTGGACCGTCTTCAAAGTTGTATCAGTCCCTTTTTTTTTTCATGCTTCCTGTTCCATATGCGGGGCAGTCAAATGAGCACCAAACTAGTAGTGCTACTGGGAGCAAGTCTCAGCCTCTCAGAGGATCTGTTTTCTTCAAACTCCCTTCACCTGGCTAATTGCTTTGCAGCCTCTACGTCTCAGTGCACACAGCATCCAGACTCACCTGTGCCTTTCCTTATTGCCTAAGCCTGGCTTAGCTGATCCTCGCATGGGAGGATTGTTCATGTCTTTATGTTAGTGCTGATTGTACTGTGTGCTTGTTGTCACCATCCAAGCAGTGAGCTCTGTGAAGAAAGGAAGGTTCATGTTTGCCTTGTGCACTGGGGTATATTTAGTACTTAGGGCAGTTCCAGGCACAGAGTAGTTCGATGTGGATGTAGATATATGTAGGTACAGATATCAGTGTAGATATAGATGTAGGTGTGGATGTGGCTATAGCGATAGAGATGTAGATATAGTTGTAGAGGCTTGATATAAAATTGACCCTTGAACTATGTGGAAGTTAGAGGTGCTGACCCTCATGCAGTAGAAAATTTGTATATAACTTTTGATGCCCTCAAAACTTAATTGCCTACTGTTAACTGAAAGCCTTGCCAGTAACATAAACAGTCAATTAACATATATTTTATATATGTTTTATATATTATATTCTTATACAAAAAAGTAAGCTAGAAAAAGCAAATGTTATTAAAATCACAAGGAAGAGAAAATATATTTACTATTCATTAAGCAGAAGTAGATTATTATAAAGGTCTTCATCCTTATCATCTTCACATTGAATAGGCTGAGGAGGAGGATAAAGAGGAGGGGTTAGTCTGGCTGTCTCAGGGGTAACAGAGGAAGAAGAAAATTCACGTGTAAATGGACCCTCACAGTTCAAACCCATGTTGTTCAAGGGCCAACTTTATCCCAAATATATATGCTGTAACATTACACTTTAATAGAAAGAGGTAGGAGCCAGGTGTGGTGGCTCACACCTGTAGTCCCAGCACTTTAGGAAGCTGAGATGGTTGGATCACCTGAGGTCAGGAGTTCGAGACCTGCCTGGCCAGCATGGTGAAACCCTGTCTCTACTAAAAATACAAAACTTAGCCAGGAGTGGTGGTGGGTGCCTGTAATTACAGCTACTCAGGAGGCTGAGGCAGGAGAATCGCTTGAACCTGGGAGGCGGAGTTTGCAGTGAGCCGAGATCACGCCACTGTGCTCCAGCCTGGGGGACAGAGCAAGGCTCTGTCTCCAAAAAAAAGATAAATATATGAAAGAAGTGATGTTAGGTCGGAGGGCATTTTCTCTTCATTTGTGCCTGATCACGTGGTTCTCCTGGGTATTCCTTAAGTATAATAATGTTGTCCCATATCAGTTTCTCAAGTTTTCAGCTAAAAGATATTTGGCAAAATAGCCTTAAAACAAACTCAATGCAAATATTTGCACTTGTTTCTGATTCCCCAGAGAAGGGCATGCTACTTATATCTCATTGGTTAATAAGCCCATTCTCTTAAGAGTGCTACATAGCCTTCCCCTTCCCCCCATACTGAGCTTAGATGAAGTCCATATAAAATAATTAGTAACATTAACCTTCAATGAGATTTTTAGAAAGTAAGTTGAACCATCTGCTTCTTCATAATTGTCATATTTAATTTACTGGGATGGCTTTTTGATTAGAAAATGGGCAACCACTGTCTTCTTTTGGGCAGTCTGCCTAAAGCAGAGCAAAAACACCAACTGGCAGAGTGCTAAGCCTACAATTATGGGAGGAGTATTCATTTCGATGGCTCCCCCTCTTGGACGTCACTACATGTTTCAACAGAGCAAGTACTATGTCATATGTGAATCAAGGTCACTTGGTTTATAGGAAAAATCACATTAACAACCATCATTTCACAACCAGAAAGTGTGATTTTGAAAATAATACTTTCCTGTATTTTTTACCCCTACTCTTGAGATTTTTAGTGCCCTTTTCGACCTAGGATGGATGCCAAGCTGCCACTTTAATTTATATGACATTTATGCTCATTCAATTTGATGTCTAGCTTGGCTTTCAAACAAGTTCAGGCCAAATATCAAGTTCACAAAAGACTTTCATTTCATTTAATTAGAGTTTGTTTTATTACTGTTTCTGTTTTGATAGTTTAAGGTCATGAGCGAATTTGTGATGACACTGATTTGAAGACAACACTTGGAGCTGATGTTGTGACCAACAGTTAAATAAACTACACAAAATCCTGAAACTCAAAATCTCAAAACTCCATTTTTAGCAAGTCTCATAAAAAGGGTTAATTCTCATGTTTTGTTGGAGAATGTAATTAGAACATAGTAACTAAATTGCATGCTCCTTAACTTAAGCCAGATCTAAGCTGAAGAAAATCTGTGATTAGAAGCAAGTCTAATGTTCAAGTCACATGTTCATTTAACCTTTTTAAGAGAAAATGGCAGACTTAAATGTAGTAAGTTAATAATTGAAATTAATTAATTGAAATTAATTCATCAGTTATGTTATTATTGAGGGGGAAAAAAGTGTTCTAGGAAGAGGAGACAGAAGCTCAAAGACCCTGAATTTTTCCTTCCTCAGGGTGAACAATGTATTAGTTATTTTATTATGTCCTTCAGTCTTTATGAGACTTAAGAAGTGAGTAGGCCAGGTGCAGTGGCTCATGCCTGTAATTCCAGCACTTTGGAAGGCTGAGGTGGGTGAATCACCTGAGGTCGGGATTTCAAGACCAGCCTGACCAATATGGAGAAACCCCATCTCTACTAAAAATACAAAGTTAGCCAGGCATGGTGGCACATGCCTGTAATCCCAGCTACTCAGGAAGCTGAGGCAGGAGAATCACTTGAACCCAGGAGGCAGAGGTTGTGGTAAGCTGAGATGGCGCCATGGCACTCCAGCCTGGGCAACAAGAGCAAGACTCCATCTCAAAAAAAAAAAAAAAAAAAAAAAAAAAAAGAAATTAGTTAAGTGTGCTTTCTCCCTCCCTCTCTTTCTTTCTCTCCCCCTTCCCTCCTTTTCTCCTTCCTCCTTCCTTCTTTCCCTCCCTCCTCTCTCCCCTCCTTTTCCCCCTTCTTCCTTCCCTGTCCCCTCCCCTCTCTTATATTGGGAGAATATCATTCTCCATGCAGATGCTGGTTTATTTTGGCAGCTCTTGGAAGGTTGAGTGAGGACAGTCTGAGGACAGTTGCTTCTAATAGTTTTTGGCTTGTGTTGCTCCCCGTTTCTGGTCTTCATCATGTTCCAGATTTTCCTTGTTATTCTTATCTCCCAACACTCTCCCTGTCTTTGGGAGGACCAAATGTGCCAGAGATAAATGTGGAAACAAGAAAAGAGGAATAAATATCTAACGTAAGTTGAATCTGTTAGTTAAATTGGGACAGATGATGATTAAAGATATTGATTTTATAAAGAGAGTCAGTTGGCCTTTAGATACGTTATCCTATGAATATTTCAGAGACATAATAATAGTTTATATGATATCATAATAAATCTGAGGGCTAAGGGCTCCAATATTCACAGTTATATCTAGTCCACAAATAGTCCATTTACAAAGTTGTATTTGTTTATGTATTTACAAAGTGTATACTAGATACTGTAGAAGCTATTGTTCTTAAGTTGCTCAAGAGCACGTCCAGAATCGACTATAGATTTATAGCCTGTACCAGAAGGTCAAGTCATGCTTTGAGAAGACACAGCCTTGGAGGATGAGGTTTTTTGGGGATAGTGGGGTAGAGGCCCTGACCATTCTGAAAGTAGCCAGCTGCATGCTTGGAGTTAAATCCCGTGGTTTCCTGGCCTGTGTTAGGGAAGTGAGAGTTCAGACTTCCAAGGTGGCCTACAGTGAGAATAAGAGGTTGAGGAGAAGGAGGAGGAGGAGGAGGACGAGACTGACTGGACTAAGTACAGCTAGCAGCTTTGGCAAGAATGGTCTCAATGCCACCTCTGAAGTCTTTTGTAACCCTGGCTTTCTCTATCAAAACTAGTTATAACCTTCTGCACTGCCCCCCAGAAGCAGACAGAGTGGTCAGGGAAGAAGCCTCTGTGCAGATGACATTTCAGACTAGACCTGACTAACAAGATTTGAGGGAAGAAGTGTTCCAGAAGAGGTCCAATGCCCCTGAGGTGGGACTAGCTCCATGAATTCCAGAACAAAATGCCCTGCTTATAAGACCAAGAGGACTTCCCTATCTCAGTAAATTGCACCATCTCAGTTACTCAAGTCAAATCCCAAGGATTCATTCTTGCTTCCTTTCTCTCCCTCATCTCTTCCCAAAATCTCATCCATTAATAAGATTCTGGAATTGGCCTGTTTTATTTGATCAATACCATCAGCAATCAGGTTCCACCAATGTTATTGTCTGAATGTTTCCTAAAATTCAGATGTTGAAACTTAATCCCCATTATGGTAGTATTAAGAAGTGGAGCTTTTAGAAAGTAATTAAGTCGTGAGGGCAGTCATGAACTAGTGTCTTGTGAAAGGGCTGGAGGGAACCAGTGTAGGCCTTCCTTTATTTCCCGTCTGCCTTATGCCATGTGAGGACACTGCATTGGTCCAGTCGAGAGAATGAGGTAACAAGGCACCATCTTGGAAGCAGAGATCAGCCCTTACCAAACAACTGAACCTGCTAGCACCTTGGTCTTGGACTTTCCAGCTGCTAGAGTGTGAGAAATTTTTGTTTTTAATGAATTACGCAGTTACAGGTAATTTGTTACAGCAGCACAAACAGACTAAGACGACCGTGGTGTTTCTTCTGGATTACTGTAGCTGCCTCTTTACTGCTCTTTGTGCTTCAGTGCTTCCCCCTTATAATCCATTTATTAAGCACCAGCCAGAAAGGTCTTTTACAAAAGCAACTCAGATCATGTCATGCCTCTACTTATAAAATGCACCAGTGTCTCCCCACTGCACTAAGAATCTACTCTCAAATTCTCAACATGGTCTACATGGCTGAACTAATCTGAACTCTGTCTACCTTTCCTGCCTCCTTGGGGAGCAAACCCATCTTCCACTTCTGACACATAGTCTTCTTTATTTTGCAACCCATTAAGCTTATTCATACCTCAGGGTCTTTGAGCTTCTGTCCCCTCTTCCTAGAACACTTTTTTTTCCCTCAAATCTCATTATTCAGGTCTTGGAAAATCCCAGTGTCCTGGCTACTCCACCTAAAGTAGTCCCCTTCTTCCTACTCAACTAACTCCATCCCATCACCCTGATTTGATTTCCTAATGGCTTTTAGCACTGTAGACATTCTCATTTATTGGCTTGATTGTTTATCACCCACTCCTCTCCCCACCCCCACCAACCCACTGCTCCTATGGATGTAATCTCCCTGAAAGCCCCGTATATCCTATTGATCACTGTCTGCCGAGCACCTAACACAGGACCTGGTGCTCAGTAAATACCTATTGAATACAGGAATAACAAACAGGTTCCTTCAGAATTGACCAGCAGCACCGTGATCACACTGCTGCCGTGTTGAATAGATGTTTTCTGCTCTCCCCTGGCTGTTCTTCTGCCTTAACCTCCTGAGAGGTTCAACCTCCTCCTGTTGATGTATTGATGTATGACCTCCTGAGTTGGTTCATGACTTTGGCCCATTCTTGGCTGTGCTTCTCTGCTGAGTTCTACATTAGTGACTCAGATAGTGTGCAACAGCCTCTGACCTCAGCCTAATACCGTTTGTGCTGCTTATGTGGCCAAGTGTAAACTTTTTTAGAGCTTTCATTATGAATATTTTCAAACATACAAAAAGGCAAGGAAAATCATATAATGATACCTATATACCCATTCCATGTACCTCAGTCTAGATTTAACAATCATTAAGGTTTTGCCATATCTGTATTATATTTTGAGGACGTATCTTAAATTACAAGAATGTTGACAATATATCCTGAATATTTTAGCCTGCAGCTTCAAAAAATAAAGACTTCCTTTTTACATATATACAGTATCATTCTCACGCCCAACTAAACTGACAATGCCTTCAAATCGTATAATATCCAGTCCATATTCGAACCTTCCCAATTGTCCTCCAAATACCTTTTAAAAGCTGGGATCCCAAAATGGCCCACATTTCCATTGGTTATTATGTTTTTTGGATCTTTTAGAATCAAGAATACCTACCTGCCTTTTATTTAATGCCAATGACATGTTAAAGAAGTCATGTCTTGTGGAATATCTCAACTTCTAGATTTGTCTAATTGCTTGGTTATAGTCTTGCTTAAATATTTTCCTTCATCACCTGTAATTTCTGTCACTGGAAGTTAGAATGAAAAGTCTGAGTAAAGTCCAGATAAAACTTTTGGGAAAGTTTTCATCAGGCATAATGTTGGGTATCACATGTTACATCACATCTGGATGAACATAATTTATCTGTTCCGCCATTGAGTCCAAGTGATAAAAGCTTGATCCTTCTGTTGTACTCCATGTGTTTCTTCTTACAACCAGCAAATAATCTGTGGAGTAAATATACTTTTTTAAAAGCTGTTTTTCTGTTAGCCTCAGTAGTTTAAAGTAGAAGTCAGCAAACTTTCTATATGGAACCAAGTAGAAAATAGCTTCAGCTTTGCCACCCAGACATTCTCTCATATAACTACTTGATGCTGCCATTGTATCTTGAAAGCAGCCACATATTATGTATAAACAAATGAGTGTACCTGTGTCCCACTAAAACTTTATGAAGATACACTGGTGTCCACTGGATTTGGCTTGCAAGCTGAAGAATGCTGAGGCCTGCTTTAAATTAGCATCCCTTGGGAATTAAAAAATATATATATTGATGCCCAGGCCCCACCCTAAACCAATTAAATCATAATATCTGGAGATGAGACCCTGGCATTGATATTTTTAAAAGATCTCCAAGTGATTCTAACATGTGGCTACTGTTGAGAATCACTGGTTTAAAGGGAGTTATCTCCTCTAGAGGCAAAGAGATCACAAGGTAATGTAGATGGGCATGTGAACAATTAAATCTAATAAAAGAGAAGGGGAAATAATTGTTGAAAAACAAGAGGGAACCCATAGAAAGAAGGATGGAGGTTGGGGGAGAGTCAGAAAAGATTCCCCAGAGACCAACATTGAAGCCATTCCTTAAATTCTGAATATTTTTTTAATTTTTAATTTTTGTGAATACCTAGTAGGTGTATATATTCATGGAGTACATAAGATGTTTTGATACAGGCATTCAGTGCATAATAATCACATCATGGGTAATGTGGTATCCATCCCCTCAAGCATTTATCCTTTGTGAATTCTGAACATTTTTTGATTGGTGCAGAGGATGTGGAACCAGCAGGCACAATCCATCTCAGGCCAAATTTCTGCCAAGTTCGGTCTCCCTCATTAATGTGAAATCAGGAGCATGATGAAGACTTTGAACCTGTACCCAGGAGCCTTTGTTTATTTGCACCTTGTCATTTTCTTACTTTTATGGAATTAATATATTAGTGACTAAAGGCAAATGAATCATTAGGTTTTATTTACTTAAATTTCAGCTTTTTTAAGGAACTGAAGATAAAAATCTGAGAACTAAGAAACAATTCAGAGACAACAGGGCAGGTTCTATACACTTGCCTAGAATCTGCCCTCTTGACATACTTTCCCCAACACCACTGGTTCTTTATTTTAGGTGGTGGGATTCTGGGAAGTGATGAGGAGAGCAGAAGTACATAGCATCATGATGGAAGTAAACTGAAAAATAAGTTTTACTTTCGATTATGCTAGAGGTCCTCAACTAGGGTGCTCTTGCCCCAACCCCAGACTCTTTAGAGGACATTTGTTAGTGTCTGCAGACATTTTTAGTTGTCACAACTCAGGAAAGGCAGTGCTGCAGGCATCTACCAGGGAGAGGCAAGGGATGTGCTAAACATCCTGTAATGCACAGGACAGCTCCACCATACAAAAGACTTATCTGGCCCCAAATGTCAATAGCACTGAGGTTGAGAAACCCTGGATTATGCTGATACATTCAAACACAGACAGATTTTCAGGAAATTTTCTGTCTTGTGTTTCAACAAGTACTTATAATAATCCCCATAGGTGAAGTTTTTAATAATCTCTAAAGTTACAGAGATATATTTTAACCAAATAGAGGGTGGTGGCATTATGTATCTGGAAATCTACAAATTAGCTTTTGGATGTTGGAGGAGAAAAATCCAATTAGAGGAAGCTCTATTCTTATTAAAAAATATCTTCACCACAGTCTCTTGCCCTTGGAGCAATGCAGCCCTCTCTTCCTCCAACCACTCTGGGTAGGTTAGTATTAGCCTTTAGGGAAGATACGCTGAACCCAGTACAATTGATACGGGCAATCCATATCAGAATTTCTCTTCTCAGATTTCCAGGTAGTTACTTAGCTCAGAGGCTGTTTCTCAACTTCAGTCCCACCTAACTATGCATTGTAGCGCTCAGTGAAGCCTCAACCAACCATGAGCTTGGATTGGAATAACCCCCTTTGTTGCTGCAATTCTATGTGTACTCAAGTGTGGCACCAGTAAGTAAAATATGGCTTATGTGTTAGTTTTCTATGGCTGCTGTAACAAATTACCACACATTTACTGGCTTAAAATGACATGAATTTATTGTCTTACATTTCTGGAGGTCAGAAGCCCAACATGGATTTCACTGGGCTAAAAGCAATGTGTCAGAAGGGCCAGTTTCTTCTGGAGGCTCTAGGGGAGAATACATTTTCTCACCTTTTCCAGCACCTAGAGGCTACCAATGTTCTTTACCTCATAGCTCCAAATCACTCAGACCTTTGCTTCAATCATCACTCTCTTACTCTCTTGTCTCCCTTCTTCACTTCTGAGGATCTAGTGATAGCACTGAGCCCACCTGTATACTCTGGGATCATCTCCCCATCTTGAGATTCTTAACTTAGTTACATACGCAAAGTCCCTTTTGCCTTGCAATGTACCATATTTACAAGTTTAAAGGTTAGGATGTAGACATCTTTGGGGGCTATTATTCTGCCTAACACAGTTTGAAAATGACCAAATATGATATCAGTTGTGCTTGATGTTGGAATTGGTCGCATACTTTATTCTGTTACACAGAGAGCTGTGCAACATGCCACAGTGCTTGAGCACCAGAGTCAAAGGACCTGAGTTTCAGTGCTGGCTCCACCAACTACCAGCTCTCTGGACATGGGAAAACCACTTCATCTTGCCTCAGTTTCTCTATCTGCAAAATGGGCGTTCCAGTAATACCTCCCTCGTAGGGTGATTGTTGAGGGCTGTAAATGAAATAAGTTACTTAAGGCAGTAAACCTAACAACTGACATATAATAATTGTTTAAGATACATTAATTATTGATATTTTCACTCATGGAGCTATTAAAAGAATTAAACAAGGTAATTCACAGGTCAGTAGACTTTTTCTGTAAAGGGCTACATGATACGTATTTTTGGCTTTTCAAATCATGTAATCTGTCACAGCTACTTAACTTTGCTGTTAGGGAACAAATGTAGCTACAGACAGTATGTAAATGAATGAATGTTGTTGCATTCCAATAAAACTTTAAATATGAGCAGCAGGGCAGATTTTGTGTGCACAGACCATAGTTTGCCAATCCTTACTCTAGAGTATTGGAATTCAGACCTGACTATATATTGCTGTCCACAGCAAAGCTTTTTAAAAATGATAATGATATCTCTTCCATGTTAGGCAGGTCTATGCAAACCTACCCTCAAAGTTTGAGGTAGGAAAGAGACCAAAGAAAGAGGCTGACATATCCAGTTTCTTAGAAAGAGACATTTAATAGGCACTCATGAACAGAAGCTATGTCTGTGTCTTGGGTGGTGGCCAGACAAGATGGTGGATCCCTATGCCTTTATCTCCAGACCCAGGGCTTATATCCCATAGGGAAAGGGTGATTTTGAAGGGATATGTAGGACAATGGAAGTATGATAACATCAAGGTTGCTTGACCTAAGGGTAGGACTTAGGGTAAGTACCTGCTCTTACACAAAGAACAACAGATAAACTGGAAATCTTAGAGGCCTTCCTGGAACAGAGATTTATCAGAAGCCAACATGGTTGAATAGCATCCAAGATGGAGTTGCTTTGGCCTCTACAATATCACATCTAATTCTCAGTTTCTTTTTAATTAAAAATATAATTGCTCTTATTTTTTCATTCTTGATTTCAGATTAAATGCCGAAAAACACCGTTTTGTACATTTTAAGTTTTCAATTGCACTTTGTTGAAAAATAAAACAACAATACCTGGTCTCACCTAATCTGCAGTTAATAAAAATTCCTGAGGACAAGGCCTAGCTAGGCATTTGTTTTCGTCTCCTTGTCAGAACAAGAAGAAGGACTGCCACACACTGGGCACTGGATCAGTATCTACTGAGTATGAGTAAGGAAATGTGCAACACGCCATCAGCACAGCACTGAAGCTCAGAATATGGTGCTCAATCATTTGGGGTCCTTTGGTTGCAAAGAACAAAAACCCAAACTAGCTAATTTGGCCAAAATAGGAAATTATTAGAAAGATATGCAAGCACTCAAACAATTCAAGGAACAGAATTATCAGGAAGGACAAGAATAAGGGCAGCTTGTGAGGGCTAACCGTATTCAGCAACTCAGGAAGACCTTGCAAGGATTCTTCAGGAGGATAATGACATTGGCCTTTTTCTATCTTTCTTTTCTTCCATTAGAAGTGTATATCCACCCCTTGGCTAGAAGAGAGTGGAACACCCTGACTGACAAACCTCATCTTCACGTGACTAACGGGGAAGAGTTTGTATCCAAGGCAAAAATTTGAGAGGCTCTTACTAGAAGAAGTGGGTAGAGGCAGTGTACTCAGCCATTGATAACTAGCTGTTGTTGTTGTTGAGATGGTTTGTAATGAGGTAACATAAAAAGTACTTCCCACAACAGAAGGTGTGTAGTGGATGCTCAAGCCATTGCTCTCTGGTGGATTTCAATATAGCCCCTTTTTAAAAAATATAACAGTGATTCTTAACCAGGTGATTTTGCCATCTTTGCAGAGACCTTGCTGGGGACAGGTCACTACTGGCATCTAGTGACTAGATGCCAAAGATGCTGCTAACCACCATATAGTAAAGTATATGTGTATTTGTTATGTTGCTGCAGTTTTCATTTATTCTAGCTTAAAGGGCTGTGCTTTCTCCAGTTGCTAATCTATTTCTCTGTGTACCCCTACTCTTACTATAGAGATCAAATTTGATGGAAAGGAGGCACATTTGACTGTGTTCCTTTATTGAAGACAATAGAACTTTTGGGAGATTCTGGACTTTGAAATTAGAAGACACGGATGCAAAGATATAGGAACCTAAGGACACATTTCTGAAATTTACTTCTATGAGATTACTTCAGAATTTAATTTGTTAAAAATAAATTAGCAGAAGAAATGAAATTTGAGTACATTCTTGTTAATGAAATGCTAAATAATAGTTTAATGGTCAAATAGAAAAGATTTCAAAATAAATCCAGTTAAAACTAATGAGTTTTATGTTTTTCAGTTTTACTGAAGGAATTAGTCCATAAAATGAAAATCAGCGGCAGCAAAAATCATTTGGGATAATGATATTTCAGTTGCTATTTGTGGGGGTAGTGAAAAAAAGATACCAAGTAGTATAACCTTTGCATTCTGGTAAGTTTTTATTAATTATAAATTTATTAATTCTAAAAGGTGCTCATTAAACATTTTTCCTCCTTTTTTTCCTCAAGTATACAATAGTTTTACAATATGTGAATATCACCCCTCTTTTTTCTTTCCTGAATTTTAGAAAAACAGGATTTTAAAGTATCTTAGTGAAGCTTTATGTCATTGCCAATTTGAACTTCCAATTTAAACTGCAACCATTTTTGGGGGGGAGGGAACATCAATCAGATTGAGTTAATTGTTTTATCAATTTCTGGTACTTTATCATCACTGATTATTGAAGGCTTCCTGATGTAGCTGAGTGAATAAGTCATTCATTCCCCTTTATCCTCCTATGCCACTCCCATTTACATGCCCAGGTAATTTTTCTGCTGAGTTTAGTGTGACTATTTCTGTGTCCATTTGTTTTTGCAAAGATGTGTTATTGTTTTACACACATTCATTTCAATTTGCAGGAATCTTTTTGTGCTATATGTTTCAATGTGTGTTTTTGCTGAGCCCTGGGATATTAAGATCCATCTGTGTTGCTCTGTGTATTTCTAATCCATTTTTAGTTTTTTCAACTGCCACCTCATGCTCCGTGGTATGCTGCAAACTTGGATTCTGAGACATAACCACTTTGCACCAGAAACTTACATCTCTGCTTTTGCTCCTTTTGTGATGGAGTCCTAAAAGGGTAATGAAAGAAAGAGCTCCTAGCTGTGAGTAGCAGCTAAAATGCCAATTTCAGGTTCTTCAAAATTGATCCTGCCCACAATCCTCTAAAATGCTCTTACTTTTAACCCTGCTGAAAGAAAAATCTTTCTTCTTTTCTTAACCCCCAACTCTTCCTAAGGCTGTTTAGCTTATAATTTTGCTGACGCAATTGCTTCCACCAAGTGCCACTTAAATATTAAGGTATAAGTAGTTGCCTTTCCTTCCTTATTGCCTTTGTCATACCCTCTTCGTCTTACTGTGGACTTGCAGAAATGTCCATGGTAAGTTTTTGAATTGTCCTCTCTGTCCTCATTGTCTCTTCTAGACTTAGAGTTCTTTTAGCCTTAGAGGGAGATTTTTAAAAATCATGTATTATTCCTGACCATATGTAAAAGTGAATATATAAGCAAAATAGAAATGTTAAGGTATTCCTAAAACTAAATCACATCCAGAACCCCTTCCGAATGCCTTTTTGACTCAGAATCACTGAAGCCCACGTTTGTTCATACAGCAGTTGTTAATACAACTGTTCATGCAACTGTGCCATCAAAAGCACTAATGATACAGCATTTCTTAGGAGTTCTAGGAGTTGCCACTATTGCCTCTGAGATTTTCTTCCAAACTCCCAACACCTACTTTGCAAATTTTGACTCTAGGACTTTTCTTACTTAGCCTGAGATAAGCCACACTTTTATAAGTGTCTTAGTAGCACAATATAACATGACTTCATCTACTTGTGTGGCTGTTTTTGTCTTAGGTCTCCACAGCATTTGTCCCTTTGCTAGAAAATATGAAAATATGTCCACTTTTTCAGCAATGAATATTTGCTTTGCTGATATGAAAGTCACACCCCACTGCTCTGTTTCCATGTTTTTCCATGTCCCGGTAACTTTCCGTTTCAATACTGAATCATGGTGTAATCTTTTGGAAGACATTTTAAATGGGGTTTAAGCTAAACGTGTAGTATCAGCACTAGACATAATTCAGTTTAGGTGAAGACCATATAAATAGCAGTGAGTACGTTTTTCCCACTTGTGCAGGACAAACTGTTGCTTTGTGCAGAGCAGTTTAAAACACCATTGATTATAAGACATCCTAATTTTAAAGATGCTAAAGTGTGGGAAATGTGCATTTTGTAAAAGATGAACGCAGAGGTACGTACTCAGGATTCAATATGGTGGCTCCATAGTCCATCAGAGACGTGAGCTAGCTCTGCCCTCTGTTAGTGCATCCTTAACATATGGCTTCCATTGTCAATGTCACTGCATGGTCCAAGATGACCTAGTAAGCTCCTGACATCATATTTAGGCAGAAATGAAGGAAGTCACAAAGGGCAAAAAGGCCAAGGATCTACAACTCATTGGACACCACTGACTTGAAGGGAGGCTGCCCGGTAACTAAAATCTTTTAGTTGGGGAAGTTTGTCACCTAGGAAAAATCCTGGAAGAAGGAGAGAATGTCACTGTGTAATCAACTAGGGGTCTCTTCATCACATCCTTTTGAAAGGCTTAATTCTTGTGCAGCCTGATTCATAGGCCACTTCAGCCTAATCATGGGATGATTCAATGCATAATGGTTTGTGACAAATTTTAGCATTTTGCCCTTATCATTATGTGTGGTTCAAAAGTAAGCAGGAATTTATAATAATTGCTATTTAATGTGACTAATTCACTTCTCCCTAATGAGTCTACAGATTCCTTGAGCAGATCTGTCTTCTACACCTTAGTTACTTCTCCCACACAACCGCCTACCCCATTGCCCATCGTCTAAATTGTCTTACAACAAATGCTCCATACATGGATTTGACGTCGTCTGGCTTCTGCGGCCTCAATAAGTGATTGCTGCTTCCAGCTGATCTGGTATCTGCAGTTCCCCCTTGGGGGCCAGTGAGGAATTTCATAAATGCAGCAGCTTGAGAACAGGACATTTTTAGAGTTTGCTTATCTCCTTTGGGAAACTCTTAATCCGTGTTCTGGCAAACATCAGTATACTTTTAGGAGAGATGTCTAGTACTTCTTAACTGACTTCCTAAGATAATCACTTCTGGGTAAAACACTTCTATAGCATACAGATTAAATAAACTCAGCCACAGCCTGTTGTGAGATTCTTAGGGCTATGGCTGATAATGGCAGCAAAGGTAGAGGCATAGATTTTTCTGCGAGTAAAGACTCAGTGGCTCCTGGGAGAGGAATTTGTGTTTGTAGTTGGTGGTGGTTTGTACTGCATCTCATAGGCACATAGTGTACAAAAGCAAATAACTGCTGATTTCTCAGTCTGAGCCTTTCTGGTTAAATCTGAATCATCTTGAGTATGAACATCAAATGTTGTAGAACAGCTCTTCTGTTGGGAACATCAACAAGGGTCCTGGTAGCCTGACATAGACATAAATATCTAATAGCATTGGCCATTGCCTCCATGGATAGTAAAAATAATAATAGTGATAGTCATAGTAAAAAAAAAAATTATGGCACTCTTTCTATGTACCATGCACTGCTCTATGCACTTTATGAACATTAATTTGTTCAGCCCTGGCCACATTCCTAGGACCACACCATGTCATTGTACACTAGATGACTTCCAGCAGCCAGTCTCTGCATCTCGGAGGGATTTTTCTGAAACTGTTTAAAGCTGCTATGCTTTTGTCTGGGAGCACTTTAAAAATGATTGACATTAGTTGGTATATAAATATCCTGGTTCCTTTGCTCCTCAGATGGAATATTTCAGAGATGTGAGTTTTATACTATTCCCAGAGTTTCCTGGCAGGATTAAGCTCCAGTCACTCACTATGGTAGCTGGCTGGATAGTGCATTCTTTATTGACTGCTTTCTCTTCCCAGCGTAGTTTCCTTACCCTTGCACAAGAATCTTTGTCTTGGGGTCTCCTTCTAAGGAAATCCAAACTAAGACAAATACTAACATCAACCCTGTGAGTTAGATATGAACATTACATTTATTTTGCAGACAAGGAAGTTGAAACATGCAGAGACAATGGAAGTGGCAGGAGTGGTGTTCAATCCCACATAGTGGGTCTGGTTTGAGAGACTGCATTCTGCCTACACCAAATAAATGCTACAGGAGCCAAGTGAAGGCATGCACTCCTGTAGAGAACAGGTGGCCTAATGGTCTGTAGACTTAGTTATTTTTCTAAAGCAAGAATGTCAGGTCAAATGTGCAAAGAAAATGTGTTATACTGACTACTGCATTCATGACTTGGTTCCTGGAACATTGTGGAGCAGCCTTTAAATGTGCAAATTCTTGTGTTCGAGGACCTGGTGTACCTACCAATTAAACCACTTGGAGGGTTGTTTTAAAATCTGGTGCTATTTTGGGGATGTTCAGCCCTCACAGCCAACAACCCTCCAGAATTTTCAGCAATCTGAAAGGCAATATTTTAGTCTTCTATTTCCTTCAAATTCATTTAGTGTCTGGGTGATAAATGTTTTCTAATTAAAGCCCATGGGGCTATGGATTTGCTGTTTATGAGATGATGGCCTTCCCTGTTAAACCAGTGTTGGTCTGTGTGACTATAAATAGGGATTTCCGCAGTTTCATATGCTTATATCTTGGCTAAATGAAAGGAATTTAAATGTTATTGCTACAAAGCATTCTTTCAGAAGCACTTAGTGATCATTTAATATGCATTGCTTCTACCTTCCATGTTAATATCCTCATGCAGTAAATCAGATAGGTCCTCAGTAATCCTATCCACGCAACACACTATGTTTCATTAACAGATTCCTATCAATGTAACTTTGATCTGCCCATTTTCAATTTTTGGGTTGTCTAGTTTCTGGCAGATATAGTTCAAAAGGTCTATCATTGATTCAACATGAAATTTCATTATATTTGAATCAGAGACTCATTTGAGTGACTTAAAAAGCTTTTATGAAGTGAAAAAGTTGCTTCTTAGCCTCAGTTGATTTATTTTGTTATGTTATTTGATCCCAAAGTTCGCACAAAACTAATTAAGTCTCAATTCAATAATGATATCATCCTGAAAATGCTTTGTGTCAGTATTGAGATGCTTGAGACATATTTTTATATTCTTCTATTAAAGAAAGGACTATGGAATTCTGGAACAAAAGGTTCTGCTTATCTTAGGTTTCAGAGAGGCATCAGTATATACAGGTCTTGAAAACCTTCATCATGGGTGGGAATTTTAGAGAAGAGGGAGCCCCAAAATAATGAAAGAGCAACTTCAATAGAAAAGAGAAGACCTGACATTTATTGAAAACTCATTCCGTTCTAAACCTTACGGTGGCACTTTACATATCACTACATCTTCCCCCAAACTACAGAGAGAGATTAAGTCATTTCCCCAAGTTGCTTACAAGAGAGACTTTTTCAAACACAATTCTGCCTGACTCCATAGTTCTGCTTTTACACATGAGTACCACATTGCATTGAAAGCTTCAATACTAAGTCATAGAGTTTTTCTTTTATGGAAGGTTGGGAGCTGATTGTCTTTCTGGTGGTCCTTTAGATAACATCATGAAGGAAATTATCTAGAGTTCAGGCTGCTGCTGACACTTTATTCAGGTGGGGAGCACTATTAAGATAAGGAGGTGTTGAGGGAATTGCATCT
Organism: Cebus imitator; assembly: GCF_001604975.1. Lineage (NCBI taxonomy): Eukaryota > Metazoa > Chordata > Mammalia > Primates > Cebidae > Cebus > Cebus imitator. The sequence goes on from NW_016107716.1 coordinate 432,869, forward strand.
GGGTCCCAGCGTTCCATGTAAGCCATTCTAGATGACATATATAACTCTGGCTTACCCAAGATTAATTTAACACTGCTGATTCTTAGTTGATTTGTTTCCCTTTGGAATTATCGTGGACACACATAAATCCTGAGACTAAGGGGTTCTTTATTATAAGTACAGCCCTACTGAGCATCTCTGGAGGTTGCAAAAGTTGCATCAGAAAAGCAATATTTCTGGGCAGTATATGTTGTTTTCAAAAAGATAGTCCTGAGCCCTGCAACCCTTACCTCCTCCATTCATCCTCTCCTCACCAGTTGGAAAACAAATCTCATCTCTTTAGTTCTTAGTGTAAGGAAAGCAATCTGATTAAATTAATATATTTGAAAAAATATGATTAAAGGATTTTACACCAGAATTCCTCTTCCAACACCCTCTTAGGCTTTTCTATCTCCTTTACTGTTTTAGTTTTGACAACAGTAATAGGGGCATGAGATTGATTCACAAGGCTCTCACCAATACTAAAATTGTATTACTAATACCCAATTGCTATTTAAATGTTATGATTATAAATATTATTAAAGACTTGAGATTGAGATTCTTTCCTGTGTTGTGTTTGATTATAATGCCTAGCATTATACATGTATCTAGAGTCTTCCTGGTTTATTGCTCATGTAGCAAAGTGCTGCCTCCATTGATCAGGATTTAGAAGAATGTTGGTCGTTATCTCCTGAGAATAGTGTATTCTTTCACTTTTAAGTATGTTTCTAACACTGCTGTTTATACTAATTCTGGTGATTTCAAGTCCATGGTATATTTGCATTGTTTGTAATTATCAGCTGATGCTGAACTTTCATAGGAAATTGGCTGATTATCTAGAATTCTTCACGAAAATATGAGACCTTTGGGCAGCATTTATCATTTTAAAGTGAAAGAACTAGTCCAGCTCCTGCAAAGTGATGCAATGCCAAAAGCAGGCTATTAAGGAAATGCTAACATTTATTCTGCATCTATTTTGGTCTGAATGTTTCCTTTCTTTCCCTCCCTCCCTCTTTCCTTCCTTCTCTCTCTTTCTCTTTTGTGTTTCTTTCTGTCTTTCTCCTCCCTTTCTACTTCTTCCCCCCTTCCTCCTCCTTCCTTCCTTTTTTTTTTTTTTTTTTGATATAAACAGTGATTGAGCAAGGACCACAAAACAACTTTCTCTCCTCCTTAAATTGCTTAAGGGAAAGTTTGTTCTTAGAGGGACTTGGCGGATTTCCCAATAAGCATGCCCTCACCTGGGCTTCCTACTTCCACAGCAGTTGTGGGAAGCCATGTTACTTTGTTAATTAACAAATTGTATGATGTAGCCTTTGAAAGCAGGGAGCTACTTCTTAAACACAGTCCTGTTGTTCTCTAATTTGTGGCATTGATAAAACCAGTACGTTTTAGATTTATGTAAGATCTTTTTCTTTTAATAGTTTCGGCATTTTCTCCAAGATTAATTTTCATGAGACTCAATTCCAAGTTCTGATTTTCAGAAACAGGAGTCATGTGGTTGAAGGAGATTTCAACATGCGTCTTATGACTGTCCTTTATTTACCCTTTTGCCTCTTTGGAGATAGGACATATGATGAAAGTTGAATTGCTTCCCTTGTGGGCAAGGAAAAAAAAATTTAAAGATACCTAGCATGTTAAAAATCAAAAAATATTTCCTCTGTATTTTTGTCTGTTTGGACCTTTCCTTTAGCCACTTTACAGAGGAAATCACACCATATATTTTGTCTGTATTTCTTTAATATCCTTAATTTTAGGAAGGCCAGAACATTTTTCTAGAAGATATTCTCTCATTTTTGCTTAATATCTTTCCATATTTATCCAGAGAATATTCCTACTTAATTGAAAAAATTCAATTTAATTTATAGATATGGATAACACCTTCGAGATTTAAAGGCTCAGCTCAGATCTCTTCCAGGAGGGTGTTTCTAGCTAAAAGACAATCTTCTGTGTTCTATAGCATGAGTGCATACTCTGATACTTCCTCAGTGTATTCATTTATCTTTTTGTACATCGCCATCAGATACCACCATACTAGACACAGTTACACTAGTATCACTTCAAAATGTTGCTAGATATTTCTATTTAATATATTAACCAATGAAGCACACATATTTCTATATTGTAAATTTAGTTTTAAAAATTTGATAACTTTATTATCACTTTTTAAAATTATCTGGATTATCTATGATCAGTGTGATTCATTTCCTTTGTAATTCTATGTGCTTTTACTCATTTAAAAACATTGTTCTGAGAAGGAGTCTACAGGCTTCACCAGACTCATGGAGCTCATGGCACCAAAAAGCTTCAGAACCCTTCCTGGAATAACATGTTGTAAAATTCAGAAACACTTCAAAAAAGTTTGAGAGGATGGTTTTACACCCCCTCAGAATGGCTATATGGCTGTCCACTTACACTGACTATAATTCCCTTGCTATCACCATAGAGAAAGCTTATGGACTGGCTAGTGCAGAAAAGAGCAGAAATTGGGTGACCCTGAGCTGTATTCTAGGCCCAGCTGATGACTCAGGGATTTGAGCATCCATCAGTATTTCTGTGTGTAAATAAAATTTGTTTCTATGTGACAAAGTTGAGATATGCAGAGAAGAAAACTGCTGCTGAACCCGGAACTTAACTTTCTTACTGCGTTTGTGATAATACCTTCGTTGCCAGCTTATACATAGCTAAAAATAGCCACCACTTCTTCAACTTTTCTCCAGAAGGGCCAAAGATGTTCATTTATTTTTGTTTCTTCTTCTTAAATAATTCTTCATGGATTTCAGTTTCCCAGAAGGCCTCACAATTTCCTAACACCACAGATACCTTTCTTGATATTTCATGACATGAGGTATGTTTATCCAAGGAGACTT
>NW_016107716.1:435978-521420 GCF_001604975.1 Cebus imitator
ACGGGGTTTCACTATGTTGACCAGGATGGTCTCGATCTCTTGACCTCGTGATCCACCCGCCTTGGCCTCCCAAAGTGCTGGGATTACAGGCATGAGCCACCGCGCCCGGCCTATTCATTAGATTTCTTAGGAAAGAATGACTTGATTATTTATGCTCTAATATTCCCTATGCTTTTAAAATATCTGACCCCTCCCTCCTCCTATATCATGATAGTATCTTGCAGGGAAAGTGGAATGTACTGGATAAAAAGTCCCTCAACCTCCTGCCCCCAAACCTATTGATTTACTTCTATCCACACACTGCATTGCCTTCTCCCCCTTGTGACAGTGGAAGATAAGTTGCTTTTCCTGTCTCAGACAAAGCACCCTGTCTCCTGTAGTACTGCAACAGATTGAATCCAGAAGTAGATAGGAAAAACCCACTGTCATATATTGAGCAATATATTAAAGAGGTCTATCTGCAAAATTGTAAAAAGATGCTGTTCTTCTCACCAAATGCTTTTGTTTTGGAAAATATGATTATGTTTTATTTAAAAAATATGATTTATGCAATAGAATTGTTTTTAAATACATTAAAAATACTTCAATAATGTATCCACTTTAATTTCTAGTATATTAGATATCGGTAGATATAAGCAACATGCACAAAAACTCTTTGAGGGTCCTCAAAAATGTTTTGGATTGGAAAAGAGTCCTGAGGCTAAAATGGTTGAGAAGTGTTGGTGTCAGACTCCCCAACGCAGTCAAATCTGGCTTCTGCCCATTTCAGTTTACTGAAACTATTTGTGCCAAGGATACCAAATTCAAGGGCAAGTCCTTACTAGACCTCTGGAAATCATTCGCACTGTTCTTGACCGTTCTTCTGAAAATGCTTTTCCTCTGACTTTTAGGAGTCCAAAGAGGAACACCATGTACACTAGTGGTGTTCATGGTGTTCTCTGGCTCCTCCTCCTTTATCTCTTTCATGGGCTTTTCTTCCTCTGCCTACCCTTAAAGATTAGCGACCTCTGGGGACCTCACCTCCTCCCACAGTCCCTAGGTCGTCTCTCTGCTTCTTTGTTTTCCATTATCATCTTTAGGTTGGTGACAGCTGTGTTCAGCCCGGATCTTTCTGCCAATCTTCGTACCTAAATACTGAGCAGCTTGCTGGGACACCTCGACCTGTCTATTCCACCAGCACCTATAATTTAACACATCCTGAACTTACCATGTCACCATCACACCTAGTCCTTCATCTCTATTCTCATGGCCCTTACTCTGTCTAGTTGCCCAAACCAGAAGTTTGAAAACCATCCTTGACTCTTTCCTTTTTCTCAAACCTTCACTGCCTTCCACAATACCCAAGAAATCTCCAAGCCCTGTGTCATTAGTCTCCTGAATCCTCAAAACAATCTGCTTTTCACTAACTTCTAACATTGCCCCACTTGGGCCTCCATTGTCTCTACTAATAGTAGTCGTCTCCTAACTGGCTCTTTCCTAGTCTGTATTCCACAGTACTACCAGAGTCATCTTTCTAAGGTACAGAACTCATCAACTCATTATTTCTTGAAGGCCCTGAAACATTTGGTCCTTCTACCTCTCACCTCACCTGCTGCATCTCTCATTACCTGCTCTCCCTCGGCATTCTGTACTGGCTACAAGGGCTTCCATGCTGCCATGTGCTGTCCCCTCCAGCCCCTCACACATGCTGATCCTTCATCCTTCATCCTGGACCACCATCCCTGCCCCATCCCCATTAATACCTTTTCACCCTGAACATAGGCACTGCTGGCTAACTCAACACTGGTTGTTGATATTTAGACTTCTCTTCCTCAGGGAAGTCTTTCCTAACCACCCACTTCAGTCTCCCCTACCTTCTGACAGACACCTAACCTTCTATAATACCCTATGTATGCTCTGTGATGCCATTTGTCAATCCACACATGTAACTGCATGTTTGATGTGACCTTCAGAAAGGCAGCAGCCTTGTTTCTCTTATATGTCATAGAATCCTCACAGCATCGTCATCTAGCTCCATTACTCAACCAGAATCTCTCTGTACCGATTTATCGAATGAGGAGATTCATATTTCTTTTCAATTTATCTTTTACTTTAAAGGTGAGCAGATTTACTGATTTTCCTTTCTCAAACAATCACAGGGTGGCTTGAGCATGGAAAGGCAGTGATTTCAGTGCTTACAAAAATATAGCATTTATAGTTGTTCTAAGACATGAGTATTATTTCACATACTGCCTGCATCAAATACATCTGTGTCCTAACTGGTAATGGAAGTTGGCAACACACTGACCAGGTTAAACCTTCTACCTATATATGAGGAGGGTGGGGTATGGGAAATTGAGATCTAATAAAAAGTTATTGTCCTAAGAAGTATGTCACCAAAAGTGATTCCATTTTTTTTTTCATGTCAGAAGTGACTTTTACTTATAAAAACCCCAATTACAAAATACTCCTTTTTAAAAACTGTTTTGTCACCTCTGTGATACAATGTAACTACAGAATTTATCATAGCACATCTGTTCTAATCAAATATTATCAGTAGGTTAGGCTTCCATGCTAACATTTCTCAAAAAGTAAAATATTTGCAATGGAGGTAAAATGCTTTTTCTAACCTTTTTCATAAAAAGGCTTAATTTAAGGCCTGGTGTTGGGGGTTAAGCCTATAATCCCAGCATTTTAGGAGGTCAAGGCAGGAGTATTGCTTGAACCCAGGAGTTGGAGACCAGACTGGGCAACAAAGCAAGACCCCATCTCTACAAAAAGCACAAAAAATGAGCTGAGCATGGTGGTGTGTGCCTGTGGTCCCAGCTACTCCAGGAGACTGAGGTAGGAGGATTGCTTGAGCCTGGGGGTTCCAAGCTGCAGTGAGCCATGACTAGGCCACTGTACTCCAGCCTGGGTGACAGAGGGAGACCCTATTTCAAAATAAAAGCTGGGGGGCGGGGGCAGGGGCTAAATTTCTAGTTCATCACAAAAGGAGACCAATGGGATGTAAACCTAGGCAGTGTCACGAAAGTGTTCTGGTTCTTGCTTTGGTCAATTTCTTGATGTCCCTTTATATTCTTCCCTCTTGCCCTTCTCTCACCAGACCTTCATTTCCACAAACCCTTAGGAAGTAAAAGTCTAACATGTTTGAATCCTTGAAAACGGGGTGTAAAACATTTTGGTATGTAAAACATTTCCTTTCGAGTATTATCATTTAACATGTTTAATCATGAAGTACAAGTAGGTATGGCTTTGGGGCATGCTCCTTTTGAAAAGAAAAGGGCACATGTTCACCAGCTCCTGTGTCTCTTACCTGGTACGTTTCTCTCAAAGGACTCAGCTCATTATCTGGCCAAAGAAGACCATGGTCTACAAGTCAATTGGGTTCAAGAAATGCTTATTAGCCATCTTCTAGAAACAGACATTGTGTAGGATGCTAAAGACAGACTAGGCTTTGATATTTGGGGTTTAAAACCTGAATAGGGAGCTTGTTCCTCTTATTACATTTACTTTATTCAGTCCTAGTTTATTCATCTGAAAATGGAGAAAATGTCCCCATTTTTCAGATGAATAAGCTAGGATTGTTTGAAAGACTGTTTGAAGAATTCAATGAAATAATGCAAATAAGGTACCCAGCTTAGTGCCTGGTGCCCAGGATAAACTGAGTAAATAATGGCTTCCAGAATAATTACAGAGGATGAAGAAAGCTCTCCAGGATTCCAAAGTGAGCTAAAAGCGGTCTTCATTTTTGTAACAAGTGAAACATAAAGATAACTGAGAAACAAATGTGAAAATCAGACAGGTTTTTTGGTTCTTCATGCTTGCACCTGTTAAAAGGCAGAAGAGGTCCGAAAGTGGGAAAGATGTGACTTTTTTGTGGAGGCTGATGTTTACTGGAGAGAAAGAAGGGCAGTAGAATGCATATGTCATGTTTGTTCAAACTGAGCTGAGAATTTGAAGGAAAAGGGTTTTCTTGACAGCTGGGTATTTCATATCTTGCCTGTGGAAACTCAGTAGGTTTCCAAGAGCAAAGCCTAGAGGCTATAACATTGTGTTCCCGACGTCCTTGTGTGAAAGGATTATTTTCTGGCCTTGGGAGAGCAAAACATCTTTTAAAAATTCCTACTCACAAAATCTGTTAGTACATGATTTCATTCTGAATAAGGTCATGAGGTACAGTTGGCTGTAATCTAACATTGTTCAAACTTGACCCTAAATTGTAGTTTCTCCCAAAAGTCTTGAAAAAAATATGAGATTAGGTTTTAAAGGAAAGGGAAACAAATGAGTGCTTTTTCTTAATTATTCTTTTGGCTGCTACTACAGGGATTATGAGCTTTAAGCTTCTAAGCTTCCACCTTTTTGATATATTTCCTGTTACTATATTATTGTTGCCCAAGTGAAGGTGGGGGTGCAGAAAGGCTGCAAGGAAAAAATAACCTCTTCAATGTAACTGAAATGCCTTTCTCTGCTATTCTGTGGCTAACTTTATTTTTATTGTATTTTTAAAAGATTTGTATAGTTGCCTTTTAATTGCATCACATTGTTTTACACATTTATGGAGCAAATTGCCTGCTAGTTAGTGATGCTCTTTAACCTTACACATTGAACTTTTGCTCATTTTGAAATAAGAGAAATTTCAGGCAATGATGTTAGCATATGGGGACTGCTGACAAAGCCCAATATAGCTTTTTGTGCCCAATAGCCTCAAATCACAAACTACTGGATAGCTTAGGCTTGTCGGCAGATACTAGCAAATACCACCATGTTGTCTTATACTCTTAAGCATAAAATAAAAAAAAGGAGAAAACAAAAAGAAATGAGAAAAGAACAAGAAGCTTTCAAAATAATATATATCATTGCCCTTTTGAGTTTAAGGGGCTAGGTTTTTAATTACTTGTTACTGCTATCATGGCATTTTGTAGATTTGCACAAAAGGATTGAAACTTGTCATTGTGAAGAAATGATGGACAGTATCTACTTTGGGCATGGTTACTGGTCACAGAGTGGTTCTACTTCGAGCTTGCCATATGACCCTTGTTATTTCTTTTCAGATTGATTTTTCCTGCCCCATGTTAACTATCCAACTAAAAATGCCCTCTCTTTGAAGAACATCTACCATGAAGGCTTTACTTAATCACCATTATTCTAGTTCTGTTGATTTCATTTTCTGTTGTCAATTTTTGTATATAATATGCTATTCCTGGAATAGAAGGACTTCATTTTAAGACATTTTTTCATATTTTTCAAGAAACTCTAGAAAGAACTTTTTCAAAAAATGTTTTTCTTGGCACAAAAGAATCTATAAAATATGACCTTAAATGATAAAACTGATATCTTTAGAGCACTACTTATCAAACTTTAGTGAGAATAATTGTGAGCTGGGGATCTTGTTAAAATACAGACTCTGATCAGATAGATCAGGGGTGGGACCTGGGCTTCTGCTTTCTGCGGGTCAAGGGAGTTTGAACTTCAGCTTAGACTTACTGCCTATGTAACCACTGATTGTATATCTCCCAAATGCTCCAGTCCCTCCATTTGGGAAATAATCATGCTAGTTACCATATCACGAAAATGTATGAAAGCTTTCAACATTTTTTAACTTTCTGGAAGTTTTCTGAGTATCCCTGATCACAAGTGGCACATGAATTACCAATAAAGGTTATAATTTCAGTTTCCTGTGTACTGGGGCAAAGTCAGTGCTGCTTCTAGAATGCTTTTGCTTTGTCAAAGACGCCTTACTCCAAATCCCTCAGTAATTCCATTTTTATTTTTTTCCCAAAGGATATTTTCTATAGATTGAATATGTAAAACTCTTCTTTAAAAATATTCCCAAACAGCTTTAATGAATTGTAGCTAATTAGTCATTTTTCCTGCCATGATACAGAAAGACAAAATAAATAAGTAGAGCCTTGCCTTCTTCACAAGGCAGACATACCTACTGAGCTTGTGCTTCTGCCTGATTTTTTTCTATGCCTTTATTTTGTTAGATAGAACACATTTCTAAAAGAAGTGCTACCTTCATCCTGTTTAGTCTTTTTGCTTTGTGTTCCATCATGTTCTTCCAGGTATTTGTCAGAGCAATTTTGAAAGTTATAAGAAATTGCCAGCAACCAAAGTTGTATTTCTTGTTCCCTTCTTTTCATTGTCATTGGAAGCAAAACAAACAAAAATTACGTGTAAAAAGGCACTGTCTCTTGTTTTCCCCAGAGCTCTGGGCCTACTAAACCTTGTTCCCTATCACTATTGAGCGAATCTGCTGCAAGCATTACATTATAGATACAAAGTAAACTTATTTTATATAAATTAACATTGGAATCTAAGAATTCCCTGATAACAGCTGGCATATTTCTTGTGTCTCATGCATTGGTTCTCAACTGGGGGTATTTTGAGACACTTGCCAATCGATGTCTGGAGACATTTTGGTTGTTACAGCTGAGGGTGTGTAGGGGCTACTGACATCCCGTGGGTTGAGGCCAGGGATGTTGCTAAACATCCTACAATGCACGGGGCAACTCCCCACAAGAAAGAATGATTCAGTCCCAAATTGCAAATTTCAAGAGTGAGAAGGGTGAGAAATTGTGGTCTGTTGTTATTCAATACAGTCTTGCCTGCTTAGTGTGGTTGTTTGATTCTGTCTTTACTATTCTTTCATTCTACTGGACTTTATTTTGTTTTGATGCATGAGGGCATTGGCCATGTAATTCTCATTAGAATGATGAGAATTGTGTATGTAAATACTCTTCGGTAATGCAATTGGATTCTTATGAGAATTTGATATCTTTTGTATAGGTAATTTTTTATGCTTTCACCAGCAAGTGATTTTCCATATATACTAAACCATTAAACATTTTAGCAAGTTATTTTTCAAATCGTGAATGTCTTATGGATGTCACTTGAGCACATTTATTTTAAAATACATTTTAACAATAACTATCTCTTGAGGAAGACTGTGGTTCCCAGACTAGAAGTATTTGTCCCTCTTTCTGGAAGAAATATGGAGTGGTGTTTGGTCAGAGTATTTTAATGTGGCTTCAGGAGAGACACATTATGGAAACAAGATAATAACCCCTCTGAAATTGCACTGATACCCATTGCCTGTGGAGAAGATAGTTGCTCTCTGCACAATCTTAGTGTAGAGATCGGTGGCCCCCAAATCTTGTACTTTCAGGGCTAAGAGAAGCCTGAGGGATAGTTGAGAGCAGCCCCGTCACCTTAGAGATGAATATTGGCAGTTGGAAACTGATTATCCATGGAAAGGGAAAGAGATTATACAAAGAAAAGGCTGGGTCCTGAAATTAGTGACCTAGTTTGCACTAATGTAAACAATCTTGTTTTGCATAAGGCCTTGTTATTTTTTCTCATCAGGGTTGCCAAAATGAAGAAAGAATCTGCATGCCACCTACCTTTCTCTACTCTTAATAGGCCTTATGCCACCCCCGAACAAAAGAACAAACAAAAACACCACAGAGCAAAGAAAGTAAAAGGAGTAATAAAGTAGCCTGATCTACCCTTCCATAATCATAGAAGGATGCTTGCTCATGAAGAACATTCCTGATGGCTAATTTCACCTCCTTCAGAAGCCATCTCTTAACTTAGGTTCTATTCTTCTAGCATACATTCAAATCTTGACTTGGAAATAAAATGCCCTTCATCTGACCTCTATTCTTTGAGGCTTCTAAGCTATAGTTTAGTTTTTGTTTTTGTTTTTGTTTTTTTTAACTGGATTAGAATCCTGGCTCTGTTACTAGCTGTGTGACCTCAGGGAAATTACATAAATTCTCTGTGCCTAATCTCTGAAAATGAGTACCATAGGAGTCCTTACATTGTAGATAGGATGGTGAGGATTAGCTAAAATAATATATGTGAAGTGCTTAGGACAAGGTTTGGTACATTGTAAGCATAATATAAAACATTAGTTATTATGATGTACATATATACTCACTTATATTTGAACTTAGAACTTAACTTTGTTTTGATGCAAAGGATAATTAATTGGTTGCTGAAATCTCTCCTCCAGTACTTTATCACTGCATATTTAAGAATGTTCTACCTCCCTAGTACAAAATTTTATATTCATAATGAGTTCTTTTTCTCCCCCAGTTCTATCCTCATCTCGCTATCTCTCAGGGAAAAAAAAAAAAAAAAAAAAAAAAAAAAAAAAACAGTCACGCAGTCAGAATTGGACTAGCTGAAATCAACACACAGGCCAGTGCATACATATGTTCTCCTTGGGTAGACCAGTACTATGCAAATAACTGAAGCTCAGGGCACTAGATGACTAGGCAAGTGATGATGAAAACAGAGGTGGAGACAAGCTAGGAGAAGAGAACAATGCAAGAATAAAAGGAATGAAGATAAAGGTTGGTGTCTTTGGGGCTCTGATGGGGAAGACACAATGGAGAAGGTACTAGTCTCCCGGGATGACATGATGGGCTTGCCATCATGGTGAAGCTGCTATAGCCAGGTGCTGTCTCCAACCACCAACTGAGGTTACAAAGGATACAAAAAGAGTGGTTTGTGTGAGCCTTTGTCTGGAACAAGATGCTATTCAATTTTGGTTTTACTTTTAATCAAAAATTTAATTGCAAATAGTTTCAAAAGTCTGATGGTACTAAAGGGCTTATGACCTCAAACCAAAATCTGTTATCTCCTCCTTTCCCCTGCCTTGCCCTGCTCCCCAGACACAAATATATTTAACTCTCATAGCTTATTTTAGAAGTATATTCTTGAAAATAATGTATAAGTTGCTATCTTTTTTATTCATCCAATTTTAGAAATTATCCATTGACTTTTTATTATGACAGAAAAGGATGTTAACTCATTTTCCCATTTTAATCGTATTTTAACTTTAAAAAAATCCACATAGAGTATTTTATTGTTTTGAGGGTGTAAATATTATTGTCTGCCTAGGCAAGTGTCACCGTATGATTACATTTCCTTTCTTAAAGAACTATTTGGGTTTTATAATTGCTTTTGTGTTTATTTTGTTTGTTTGTTTATTGACCATCTGTAAAAGCCTGTATACAACCCTAACAATTCCTTAAAATAACTCAACACAATTTTCACAAGGGTCCAACATGCCAGAAAATTGATCAGTTTATAGTTTTTTATCCTGGATTTCTCAAACCTCTTACTTCAGTCTTTGGTGTTTTTTTCTTTAGGCTAACTAGGAAGCTCTCAAGTGAAGACAGCCATCATCCAACAGATTTCCTCTGTTTCTTTCACTGCTGCTGGAATCAGTNGGTTTACTCCCTCTCTCTGCTGGAATATATCTTCCAGTACTTTATTAAGAAGGAGTACATGCTTATAATATCTTTTCTTCTTTCTCTGAGGATTTAATTATAGTATCTTTGAAGTTATCTTCTGTTCCTTTGTCCATTTCCTCTGATTTCCTTCAATTTTTCTTAATTTTCATTATTCATTTTCTCTGTGTGTGTTTGGTTGATTCCATATTTCGGTTTGTAGTTCTTCCCCAAATGTCATGTGGTCCTTGACTGTCTGCTTATATTGAAAATGAAATAGGAAAAAAACTAGTTACATGCTCCATGTATAAAATTAGGACTTGTAAATTGATAGACTTCACTGTGGGGTAACTGGGCAGACAGCCAACCATTTCATTGGAGACCCCAAATATTACTACTGGCAGCTCTTTTCTTGGAAGCATGTCTGTTTTTCTGGGGAATGACCCCCCCCCCAATCTGCTGCCTGTGTCAGGGGAAGGGAGCTGATAACAAATCTAAGTAACAGTCTTCTCCAACTGTAGAAGGGGAAGACACTGGGAACTCACCGTTCAGTATGTTGACTCTCACATGAACCTCCCATTTTCAATGCTCTGTGGCGTCTCTGTCCGAAGTGATACAGCCTTTCTGCTTCCATTTCAGTTTCTTCTATGGCATCTCCATTGATTATGGAAGGAAAGATGGTTGTTGGCACTCAGTAGGGGTGCAGGCCCACTTCAATAAAGCTCTTTCTCCTCCTTATCAATCAAGGTCCTCTTTTCAGCCTCCTGCCTCACCCTTTCTCCCACTGTAACTGTGCCTCTGATTACTGAAACCTTCTGGAGTTCTGTAGAAGTAGAATGCTTGCTTCTCCCATTAGCCCCACCTCTTCCACCAGAGTACCTAGCTTCCCCCTTTCTCCTCCATGCTAAGTTTATTTGCATTTTCTTCCATTCATTTCTGTAGTTTGGGTATAGTTGCCACAAAATTGATGGAGATTGTCCTGTTCCTTCTTATATTGTTTTTACATAGTTTTCAAAAGTAGATGGTGTAATGTCTTTCCCCTGCCATTTCGAAAGCATAACTCTGATGCCCTTTTTGTGTCCTGTGACTCTAAATTGATGTTACAGTTTGAATGTGTCCCTTCCAAAATTCAGGCATTGCCATTACAATAGGATTAAGAAGTGGGGCCTTTAAGAGGTGATTAACCCATGAGGGGTTTCTTCCTCATGAATGAGATTAAGAGGCTTCAGGGAGTGTTTGGCTAACTTGCTAGCTTGCTCTTCTGCCCTGTGATGACATAGCATTTCTCCTTTTGGGAGGACACAGCATTCAAGATGCTGTCTTAGAAGCAGAGACACCAGGCCCCAACTTCCCAGTGCCTTTATCCTGGGCTTTCTGGCCTCTGGAACTGTGAGAAAAGAATTTCTGTCTTTTTATAAATTACCCAATCTCAGTTATTCTGTTACAGCAACACAGAACAGACTAAGATAGTTGGTAGTAGTTTTCTTTTACCTGCCTCATAGGGACAAATTACTGGAGTAGACTGAAGTGCAACAAAGCTAAGGGCTGTTCTTACAATCTCGTTTACCATAATTCCATGCTAATTACTTTGGTAGTCTTTCCACATGAAATCATTTGACATTCCCAAAGCTTGACATGCACTTTCATAACTCCGTGAAAACCCTTACTCAATGTGACTTTCAGGAAAAGACACACATCTGCCAAGTTTCCTGTCTTAACTGGAGTTACCTCTTGGCACATAGCCCTGCCTTCTCTTCAGTGCGATTGTTGGTTTCTTTACCCATCAGTCTCCCAAACCAGATATGAAATCTTTGAAAGAAAGACATCATCTTATTTATGACTCTTTGATGACAACAGAGTTCCTTGCTTATAGTAGGTGCTCAATTAATATGCTCAATAAATGGATGAATGATACTTATTTTGGATGATAATTCTCAAAGAGACAAAGACAGGCTTTATCGTAATGCCTGGTTTTGCCTCTTCTTCTGCTGCCAAGGCCAGTTTCACTAGTAGCTGGACATTGATGGCCCTCAATGACAAGGTGAAGGATAAGTTGTTGCTAAACACTCGTTCTGATTAATGAATTACCCTTTTGAGTTTCACATCTTTATTTTATGGCCACTGCATGTATACTCAGTCTTTCTTATTCATTTTTAAATGTTAAACATTATTTTCTAACATATTTCACAGATATGTAATTTTGTCTTTAGGTAAAATGACATTATTGAAGTCTTTTTTTGGGTGAAAAATATTCTCTGAAGCATTTGACTCTAGCTGTTGGTTTTCCAGACTAAAATTCCAATAACATTCAGGGTTCAGAGGAGTATTTATATTCAAATTACACAGAGAAATTCAGTCTTCTTTAGTTACAAACCAAATTGTATTTTAAACATTGTATTTCAGAGAGATGTAGCTTTCTATTTTGACTTTTAGGAATGTATCTTCAACTATTTTCTCATTTATGCAAAAAATAAATGAAAACCTACTATGCGTCAAGTAATTTGAGGGGCTTTAGGAATGCATATATGAATAAGATATGTTTTCTCCTCTCAAAGAATCAAGGAGAGGAAAAACAGAAATCATTATAATCAAAATGCAATTCATCCCCTATGAATATCTGTGAGTCATGAGACCAGTGTCAAAGGACATGAGCATGACATCTGACGGCAGAGTTTCTATAAATAAAGGAAATAGGTGGTTATGTTCTTCTCACCAAATTTTTGAATAACAGTATGAGTGCAGTCTGTTCAAGCAACATTTAGATTCTAACCCATGAAACATTTTTTGACTTCCTATTATATGCCAGGTGAGGTGCCCAATACTTAACACATATCTCATAAAAGTAGTAAGATGCACTTAGGTTGCATTAGTATTTGATTAAAGCAGAACATAATAAACCCAGTAGGTAAATAGAAACAGCTGAGAGTTTTCTATCCTCGTCCATTCCCATTAGATTTGGTGGTTCTCTCAGCCTGCCTAATCACTGGAGTATTCATGCCCTTTTCTCCTCACTCAGTTCTTCCTGTGTTTTAGGGTGCTTAAGAATTGCTGTATACGATTATTACAAAATCATCTATAATAAAATTCATGGTTGATAATTTTGACTACACAATATTTTTTGCCTTATATACTAAACGTGTTTTCTGTTAAGAAGCAATTTTTACTTGCTTTGGTTAACATCAGTTCATTTTAAACACCAAAAAAAGCAATGCCTTTAAGAATGTGTCATTTTTGCCTTATCTGAACTACCACATTCTCTTTATTGAGGACTCAAATTCTGTCCAGGAGAAACTATTTAGTTCAAACTAAACAAGAAAAACAGGCCTAAGGTCTACTTAGAGAGAGAACCAGAGCCCCTCCCTGCCCACCTTAACTCAGGGCTCTGCATTTGTTTTAGACACATTTTTGGCAGAATTGGACATTATGAGCCCCTGTCTGTCTTAGGCCTTTGCACTTCCTCTTCACTTTTCTTGGAACGCACTTCCTCCAGATATTAGCACAGCCTATGCCCAAATCACCTATCCTCAAGTATTACCTTCTCAGAGAGGCCTTCACTGACCACT
Organism: Cebus imitator; assembly: GCF_001604975.1. NCBI lineage: Eukaryota > Metazoa > Chordata > Mammalia > Primates > Cebidae > Cebus > Cebus imitator. The sequence goes on from NW_016107716.1 coordinate 448,766, forward strand.
GTAAAAGCTAGAAGCCCCCCACTTCCCCTCCAGCACCTGCTAAACTCCTTATCCTCCTGAACTTTTTCTGCATAGTACTTAACATCCAAAATAACATGTCTTAGTTATCCATTGTTGAGTAACAAATTACCCAAAAACTCAGCAACCTAAAACAACATTTATCACTGCACAGTTTCTGCAGGTCAGAAATAGGAGCACAGCTTATCTTGGATCTGTGGCTTAGGATCTCACACAAGGTTACAATAAAGGTGTCAACCAGAGCTACAGCCATGTCAGGGTTAAACTGGAGCAGGATCTGCTTCAAAAATCACCCAAATGGCTGCTGGCAGGATTGAATTCCTTGAAGGTTGTTGGACTGAGGGGCTCACTTTCTCTCTGGCTGTGGGCCACAGACTGTCTTTGGTTCCTTGCTACATCAGTCTCTCAGCAGGGAAGCCCAGAACATGGCAGCTGACTTCATCAAGACAAGGAAGCAAGATACAGGGAAAGAATGCCAGCAGGATGGAAGCTACAATCTTTCAAACATAATCTCGGAAGTGAAATCCCATCATTCTTGTTGAGTTCTATCATTAGTAGAGAGAAGCTGTTACTGTATTGCCCAGGCTGGTCTCAAATTCCTAGGCTCAAGCAATCCTCCAGCCTTGGCCTCCCGAAGTTCTGAGACTACAGGCATGAACCACCATAACCAACCTTTTAACTACAGTTTTTTATATAGAAAATGAACTTTATTTCTCTGCCATGGAATGCAATAAGTAGCCATAGAGGTTAGTGAAAACAATATTCCAAAAAGGAGAATTTCAAGGTAAGCAACTGAGTTATGAATATACTTCAGTATCCTAAATAGGCATTTAACATTTTATGAGTTAACTTTGAGCTACCTTAGTTGTCAGTTTTAAAACCAGGGTTAAACATCTATCTAAGCTTTCAGGAGCAGAGAAGGGGTTTATTATCTTGGAGTCTGTTTTTGTAAACAAAGTCATGGGCAGACCAGAAAAGTGCAGAGAAAAAGGCAATCTATTTCTGCTGACATGGAAAGGAGATGAATAGGATTAAGCTATAAATACAGCCTGGAGATTGTCATCTCTTTTCCTCCATGGGTGCAACAGTGCCCTGAGTTACAAATGATTTCCAAGGACCTGAAAACGTGGAGATTGAATTGGCCTCTTGCTGGTAAGGCAATATAACTCTCCAGAGGTTGTCCAAAATTCACAGTTCCATCTTCTGAGTTAACTGATCGAAGGAGAGTAAGCAGGTAGTACAATTTGAAACCAAGTTAAAGGTAGCCAAGAGTGGAATCGGGGTGAAGATACTAACAGCAAGAAACATCTGCTCAGAATTTAGATGGTTGAAAAAGCATGATTCACAACTCCAGTCAACATTATTTTCTGATAATTTGCTATGTTCAAAGTATGAGGGCCCATAAAAGTATAACTTACTTCTTGCCCCCAGATAACGTAAAATCCATTTAGAGAGAAGATAAATATTTGAGAAGTTAAGCAGCAATAAAAGATTTCAGCAAAAGCAGAAGAGCAACCACCTGGCAATACATTTTCAATAACCAACTAAGTGATATCAGCCTTAAGTAGGAGTTCAGAGAAAGGAAATAGGTAGCCTGAAAAAAATCAAGGAAATATTTGTAAGCAGGAAACTAGTTGAAGGACATGACCAGTGGAAAAGCCCTGAAGCTCATGGCAAATCTCTGCTCTATTGCTGTAATGATATAGCTTTTTTCACACATGGTTGTGTTCCTTCAATGCTTCTGCTTTAATTTGCATAAATCAAATCATGTTTTAAAGATCCTGTGAAAAGTTACTGTTTAGGGAACACCTGTGATGAATATTAAACTCTCAGTGTACCAGTGAAGATAACATTGTCAAGTTATAAATTTCCTAAATTAATATAAAGGGTTGTGAAGTTGGCTTGACTCATGGGTTGAGTGGTTTACTGCTTCCCTGTGATGATCTTGGTTATGCTCTACTCTCAGTGTAGTCATTATCCTTACTCTGTTTTCAAGATGAAAGTCCTCCTGTCTGTGCCAGAAAACATCAAAGGAAGGAAATGCATCTCTGCCTAAAACTCTCCAGAAAGTGAGATTCTTCTAGAAGCTCCCAGGAAACTTCCCCTCGAGTGTCCTTGGCCTCAGTTACATCACATGAGCTTTCTTTTTTTATTTTTATTTTTATTTTTAATTGTACTTTAAGTTCTGGGGTACATGTACAGATCTTGCAGGATTGTTGCATAGGTAAACACATGCCATGGTGGTTTGCTGTCTCCATCCCCTCGTCACCTACATCAGGCATTTCTCCCAGGGTTATCCCTCCCCAACCTCCCCACCCGCTACTGTCCCTTCCCTAGCCCTCCCACCCCACAACAGACCCCAGTGTGTGGTGTTCCCCTCACTGTGCCCAGGTGTTCTCATTGTTCAACACCTGCTTATGAGTGAGAACATGCAGTGTTTAATTTTCTGTTCTTGTGTCAGTTTGCTGAGAATGATGGTTTCCAGATTCATCCACGTCCCTACAAGGCACTAATTCATCCTTTTTTATGGCTGCATAGTATTCCATGGTGTATATGTGCCACATTTTCTTTGTCCAGCCTATCATTGATGGGCATTTGGGTTGGTTCCAGGTCTTTGCTATTGTAAACAGAGCCGCGATGAACTTACCATGTGCATGTGTCTTTATAACAGAACAATTTATAATCCTTTGGATATATACCCAGTAATGGGATTGCTGGGTCAAATGGTATTTCTATTTCTAGATCCTTGAGGAATCGTCACACTGTCTTCCACAATGGTTGAACTAATTTACACTCCCACCAACAGTATAAAAGTGTTCCTGTTTCTCCACATCCTCTCCAGCATCTGTTGTCTCCAGATTTTTTAATGATCGCCATTCTAACTGGTGTGAGATGGTATCTCAGTGTGGTTTTGATTTGCATTTCTCTAATGACAAGTGATAATGAGCATTTTTTCATGTTTGTTGACCTCATAAATGTCTTCTTTTGAAAAGTATCTGTTCATATCCTTTGCCCACTTTTGAATGGGTTTGTTTGTTTTTCTCATAAATCTGCTTTAGTTCTTTGTAGATTCTGGGTATTAGCCCTTTGTCAGATGGGTAGATTGCAAAATTTTTTTCCCATTCTGTTGGTTGCTGGTTCACTCTAATGATTGTTTCTTTTGCTGTGCAGAAATTCTTTAGTTTAATTAGATCCTATTTGTCTATTTTGGCTTATGTTGCCATTACTTTCGGTGTTTCGGTCATGAAGTCCATGCCTATGCCTATTTCCTGAATGGTACTGCCTAGGTTTTCTTTAAGGGCTTTTATGGTGTTAGGTCTTATGTTTAAATCTTTAATCCATCTGGGATGATTTTTAGTGTAAGGTTTAAGGAAGGGGTCCAGTTTCAGCTTTTTGCACATGGCTAGCCAGCTTTTCCAACACCATTTATTGAACAGGGAATCATTTCCCCATTGCTTGCTTTTGTCAGGTTTGTCAAAGATCAGATGATTGTAGATGTGTTGGCATTGCTTCTGAGGCCTGTGTTCTGTTCCATTGGTCTATATCTCTATTTTGGTACCAGTACTATGCTGTTTTGATTACTGTAGCCTTGTAGTATAGTTTGAAGTCAGGTAGTGTGATGCCTCAGGCTTTGTTCTTTTTGTTTAGGATTGTCTTGGCTATTCGGGCTCTCTTTTGGTTCCATATGAAGTTTAAAGTGTTTTTTTCCAGTTCTGTGAAGAAGGTCAATGGTAGCTTGATGGGGATTACATTAAATCTATAAATTACTTTGAGCAGTATGGCCATTTTCATGATATTGATTCTTCCTCGACCCAGGACGATTGAGCTCGGTGGGGGGAAGGGCATCTGCCGTTGCGAAGGCGGGTCTAAGAGATTAGACCTGTGTAAATTAAAGCCAGAGGAAGCCTGCACAGCAGCCGGGCCGAGTCCAAGACAGCCCAGCAGCACCTCTGCTGGCAGGCAAGAGACAGACTGCCTCCTCAAAGTCTCTCCGACCCCTGAATAACCAAAAAAACGCCTCATACAGGAGAGCTCAGGCTCACACCTGGTGGGTACCTTTCTGGGACAAAGCTACCAGAGGAAAGATGAGGCAGCAATCCTTGCTGCTCCACACCCCCTGCCAGTGATTCCCAGGGAAGCAAGGTCTAGAGTGGACCTCCAGCAGTCATAAAGCAGAGGGACCTGACTGTTAGAAGGAAAACTGAAAAACAAAAAGAAATAGCTTCAACATCAACAGAAAGGACGTCCACTCAGAGACCCCATCCGAAATCACCAACCTCAAAGATCAAAGGTAGATAAACCCACGAAGATGGAAAGAAACCAGAGCAAAAAGGATGAAACCATCAAAGACCAGAATGCCTTTTCTCCTCCAAGGGATCACAACTCCTCACCAGCCAGGGAACAAAACAGGATGGAAAATGAGTTTGACAAATTGACAGAAGAAGGCTTCAGAAGATGGGTAGTAACAAACTTCTCTGAGCTAAAGGAACATGTTCTAACCCAATGCAAAGAAACTAAAAACCTTGAAAAAACATCAGACGAAATGCTAACTAGAATAACCAGCTTAGAGAAGAACATAAATAACTTGATGGAGCTGAAAGACAGCACAAGAACTTTGTGAAGCATACACAAGTTTCAATAGCTGAATCTACCAAGCAGAAGAAAGGATATCAGAGATTGAAGATCAACTAAATGAAATAAAACTAGAAGGCAAAAAAAAAAAAAGAGGAAAAAGAGTGAAAAGAAATGAACAAAGCCTCCAAGAAATATGGGATTATGTGGAAAGACCTAGTCTATGCTTGATCGACATAACTGAATGTGACAGGGAGAATGAATCCAAGGTGGAAAACACTCTTCAGGATATTATCCAGGAGAACTTCCCCAACCTAGCAAGGCAGGCCAATATTCAAATCCAGGAAATACAGAGAACACCACAAAGATATTCTTTGAGAAGAGCAACCCCAACGCACATAATTGTCAGATTCACCAGGGTTGAAATGAAGGAAAAAACGCTAAGGGCAGCCAGAGAGAAAGGTCGGGTTACCCATGAAGGGAAGCCCATCAGACTCACAGCAGGTCTCAGCAGAAACCCTACAAGCCAGAAGACAATGGGGGCCAATATTCAACATCCTTAAAGAAAAGAACTTTTAACCCAGAATTTCATATCCAGCCAAACTAAAGTTCATAAATGTGGGGGAAATAAAATCCTTTATGGATAAGCAAATGCTGAGAGATTCCATTGCCACCAGACCTGCCTTACAAGAGCTCCTAAAGGAAGCACTAAACATGGAAAGGAACAACCAGTACTAGCCACTGTAAAAACATACCAAATGATAAAGACCAATGATGCAATGAAGAAACTGCATCAACTAACAGGCAAAACAACCAGCCACTAACAAAATGGCAGGATCAAATTCACACATAACAATATTAGTGTTAAATGTAAATGGCCTAAATGCCCCAGTCAAAATACAGAGACTGGCAAACTAGATAAAAAGCCAAGACCCAGCAGTGTGCTGTATTTAGGAGACCCATCTCATGCGCAAAGACACACATAGACTCAAAATAAAGGGATGGAAGAAGATTTACCAAGCAAATGGAGAGCAAAAAAAAGCAGGTGATGCAATCCTAGTCTCTGATAAAGCGGACTTTAAGCCAAAAAGATCAAAAGAGACAAAGCAGGCCATTACATAACGATAAAAGGATCAATGCACAAGAAGAGCTACCTATCCTAAATACATATGCACCCAATACAAGAGCACCCAGATACATAAAGCAAGTTCTTAATGACCTACAAAGAGACTTAGACTCCCACACAATAATACTGGGAGACTTTCACACTCCACTGTCAATATTAGACTGATCAACGAGACAGAAAATCAACAAGGATATTCAGGACTTGAACGCAGATGTGGACCAAGCGGACCTAACAGACATCAACAGAGCTCTCCACCCCAAATCCACAGAATATACTTTCTTCTCAACACCACATCGCACTTACTCTAAAATTGGCTACATGCCCTTTCTTCAACTAACCTCTGTACACTCTGAATGCCGTGCCTTGTTTAGCTCAGACCTGGCTTCTAAAACCACTTGCAGGCAGGAATGATGGGAGGTACTTTGCTGGTTTAGACTAATCAGGGCCCAATTCTGATACTGGGGTGAATACCCAAAACCAAAAGTACAGGGCAGCTACCCAGTGCAGGAGGCACATAATGGGTGTTGAGGGAAAGCCACAAGGTTCAGGCATTCATGCTTCAGTTTGGGTACTAATAGAGAGCTTTATATACAGTTTGCTTTTTTAAAAACTGTTGTTGCTATTCTTGCATTTACTCATCCGTGTTAATTTTAGGATCTGTTAGCCAATGCCAGCAAAAATTTGTTTCAGATTTTGAATGGGATTTTAGCAAAAACAACTTTGAGAAGAAATGACCCCTCCACAGAGTTGAACCTTTTCATCCCTTGAACATAGTATGTTACTAGTTATCCAGGCCTTTTATTTCCATTAATAATATTTTATACTTTTCTTTATGTGTGGTTCTTTATGTATATTTTCTTTATAAGAAACTTCTTTTTATTAGATTCATGCTGATTTTGTAGTTTTTCTTACTATTATACATGGATTCCATTTTTCTATTACGTATTCTAACTGGTTAAAATGTGGCATTTGGAGTCTTAATGATTATTATATGTTAATCTTGTCACCAGCGATTTGCTGAATTCTCATATAAATTCCAATATGCATTAATTAACTAGTACATCATCTGCAAATATTAAAAATATTACTTTTCCTTTATAATCCTAAAACATTTTATTATTTTTTTAAATCATTCTGTTAACCGAAATCTCTAGCACAATGTTGAGTATCTGTTGAATATATGCTGACGGCAGATATTTTTAGTTATTTCTGGGTTTTCACTGGATTGCATCTTAAATACATCTAAATAGGTTGTTTTCTGTACATTTTTAGTAGGTTGCCCTTTAGTGACTTTAAAGGTTTTCTTCTTTCTTCTTACTTAACTCAGAGATTTTCTTCTTTCCTAGGTTACTATAAATATTTTTTTTATCATGAGTAGAGGTTTAATGGTAGTAAATGCATTCTTTGCTGTGATTATGATTGTTTGTACATCTGAATTCATAATTAAGTTTGGCCTTATTTTCTTATGTTATTTGTCTTTGATTTTGTTTTTGTGGTTATGCTAGCCTCTAGAACCAAGTTTACAGGCTGGACTTCTTTTGTGAGTATAAAATAGTTATTGTAAGATAGGAATCATTTTATAAGAAGTTTACTTGAAATCTCCAGTTAAATCACTAGACCTAGTGGGAGTTTTTGTAGGAACTTGGACCACTGGCCCAATTGCTTTTGATCGCTTCAGTTTTGTTGGTCTATTCAAATTTTCAATTATTCTTTGTAAAAATTTATTTCCCAGATTTTAAATTTATTACCTTAAAATTATGTACTTTTCTTTTGATTCTGAAATCACTACAGCACCTATGGTTATGTACTTGATTTTTTTTTTTTTTTTTTTTTTTTTTTTTTTTTTTTTTTTTTTTTTTTTTTTTTTTTTTTTTTTTTTTTTTTTTTAGACAGAGTCTTGTTCTGTTGCCCAAGCTGGAGTACAGTGGCAGTGGCACAATCTCAGCTTACCGCAACCTCCACCTCCCGAGTTCAAGCAATTCTCAAGCTTCAGCCTCCTGAGTAGCTGGGATCACAGGTGCCTGCCACCACACCAGGCTAATTTTTGTATTTTTAATAGAGATGGGGTTTCACCATGTTGGGCAGAGTGGTTTCAAACTCCTGGCCTCAAGCGATCCACCCGCCTTGGCATCCCAAAATGCTGTGATTACAGGCATGAGCCTCCATGCTCAGCCTGTCCTTCATTTTTAATATTATATACTTTTGCCTTCTATCTCTTTTTTCCTCTTTCTAGAGGTTTATTTATTTCATTAGATTTTAATAGCGCTGACATTAGGTTTATTGAGAAACTCTGGTGGGGAGGGTGGTTTGGTTGGTTTTCCTATTTTAATTTCTTATATATCTTATTCTCTTCTTGCTTCATTTGGCATTTTCCAGTTTTTAAAGCTAATTAATTAACTTATTTTTAGCTATTTTTTCTTTTCTAAAATAAAAAGTATTTCAATAAATTCATCACACTAACTTCAATATGGACTAACTTTAATAAAAATGTTATTTTAGAGTATATATTTTTCTTCTTTAACCAAGAATTGTGTACATAATACTTTTAGTTTTCAAATATTTGATATTTGAAGTCCTTTTGCTTCTTTCTTTTTTTTTGTTTTTACTGATTCATAATAGGTGTATATATTTGGGAGTACGTGTAATAATGTATTCATATAATTTATAACAAATCACTGTAATTGGTATATTCATCACCTTAAATAATTGTCATTTCTTCATCTGTTTGCTTATCTTTGCGATTATTACTTTGTGATGATTGATTATAGTGGATATGAAATTAGATCTTTAAAATTAAGAGAGAATTATTTTGTCCTGATACCTAGGTTATTTCTAAAAAGCTGAAAATCTTTTAGTACATGAGTTTAACTGATTTATATTTGTTAGGGCTATTGAAATATTTGTGGTAATTTCTTATATCTTCCTTCTCTTTAATTTTTAGGTGTTTTATTTTCTGATTTCTGTTGAGTGGATTGAATTTTGTTTGTGCTTTTTTTATTGCTTGGAAGTTATGTATTCCATTTATATTATTTCTGCTTCTCTTTCTTATTATTAACAAGCATGCTATAATATTTTTCTGGCAAAATCTAAAGTTAATTAGTAGTTGCCCTCCTAAACAAGACACTTTAGCTTCCCTACAATAGTCCCAGCAGGGAACCTATCTATCCCCAACTCCCAAGGTGGTATAATTCCTATTCGTTATTAAGCACATGCACATACACACAGGTGCACATGTTTGTGTGTGCACACAAACACACGCACACACTTTTTCCAGGTAGTATTTATTTAGATCTAGCAATATATTTTCTTTTTTTTTTTTTTTTTTTCTTCTTCTACTTTTTTTCTGATAACCCTCTAAGGCCAACTGAGGTAAACGACATCATTTTTTCCTTCTTCTACCTGCCTGTCTTACCCATTTTTTTTCTTCTTTTTTTCCTTTCAGTTAGGCTGGGATCATCCTAACTCCTGCTGTGCCCAGTAGTGGTCTATCAGTAGCAAACCATCTAAGTTCTAAGCTTTATTTCATTCTTACTCTTGAATGATGGTTTTGGATTCTAGGAGTTTTCCCCTCAGAACTTTGTCAGTTTTACTCAGCTCTTTAAAGTTGTTACTCCATTGTCTTCTGGAATTTACTGCTGTGATAAGAAATTTGATATTAGTCCCTCTCCATCTGTGTCTCATAGGTAATCTGCCTTTGTCTCTTTTCCTTTCACAATGCTCCATTATACTTGATCTCTGAGGTTTTGCTCTGAAGTAGCTGAGACTCAAGTGAATCTTTCCTATGAGTTTATAAGCTTTAGTCTATTCTAGGGGTTTACTGAGAAATGAGTCATATTATGCATTCAGTTTCTTGGTTAGTTATAATTTCAAATGGGATAAAATTTTGTTTTGTGAGTTCTGCATAGGATCAAAGATCAAAATTTACTGCTAAAAAATATGTGGATTCCTCCATCCTTTTTTTACCTAAACCTAGAAAATAAGAAAGAGAAATTGATAAATCAATACTGCTTCTGGCCTTTAAAGATTTATTATTTTGTGATTTTCCAGCCCCAAAAAGAATTAGAAGGTATTTGGATTGTATCTAACTATATGATTTGACAACTGAGTATATCAGCAAACCAATCCACAGAAAGTTTTCAGGTGACCTTATAAGGGAAACTATTCCGCTATTTTAGGAAAGTTCTATGAAGTCAGTTTAAGCAGACACAGCACACAAAGGCTTTATGAAATCAGAACTCCAAGAGCAGCAAATCAATGAATTGACCTTAATTTGCCTGTCGTTCTTTAAGCAATTTGGGATTGATTGTAAAATTGTTCTACCTCCTTGGTCATCAAATGTGCTGGTCCATCAATACAATTTGGACAATACTAGATTCATAGTGTTATATACCAGACTCTTACTGAAAGGACAGTGTTGAGGGAAAATTGAATGTATATATTACTTTATAATTTCAAAAGTGGTTTCTCATTCATTATCTCATCATTCCTAGCAACGATATGGAGAAAGTATTGCTATTCTTATTTTATAGAGAAGGAAGCTTCAGAGATATTCAGGATGTCTCCCAAGTAAGAGAACTTATATTAAGTCAGACAGTCTGGGATTAATTCAGTGCATCACATGTCACCTTGTAGGTGGTAGGTGCTCAATACATATTTGCTTAATGAAGGGGTGACAAAAACCCCAATTCTGATGTCATACCCAAGGCACTTTTTACTTTCACAGCTGCCTGTAAGTCACATGGAATTATACAACTGCTGTGGAGGTGGCAAGAAACAGAAGTAGTAAGAATAAAGGAATTTTTCTAAACTGAAGGTGAAGAGGAACACTGTGAGGTAGAAACCATGATTCCCATTTTATGGATGAGGAAACCAAAACTTAGCCCCAGGAGACAGTTCTCTGTGCGTTGCTCACCTTTCCACATATCTTCCAAGCAGAGGCACTAACTGCCTTTCTTCCAAACTATCCTTACGAGGAAATATTTGTATAGTGAACAAGTTTAGATGACAGAGATAGTGACTCCAACCAGAGCAAAGGCAGAGTTGTTTATTGTCCAGTATAATACAGATAATGTCTCAGTGTATGCAGCAATACCTGACTCTCTTTGTGTCTTCTAGTGGGAATTGGGGTTCTGGAAATGGCACAAATGCTAATAATCTAGCTATGGCTATTGCTGTGAGTAATAAATCACTTTTTCTCTGACCTAGGGCTCTCGTGTCTTCTGCAAATATCCATGAAATGATGGCAGAGTAACATGTGAGCTTGCAAATAGGGTCAGATCTCAGACCTTTCATGGTTCTTGACGCTTAGCAAGACTCAAAAGCATCTAGCTCATAAGTACTGAAATTCAAACCTAAGTGTGATGGACCTCAAAACCAAAGCTCCTGACCTCCACTCTTTACTATTTCCCATGGAAACAGGCATGAATCATCTCAGCAAGAGCCCATGGTGTCATGGTGTAACTGAAACTGTTTTATTATTACATTCTGAACTGACAAAGTCCAGAGCTCATTTCATTTTGTTTTCTTTTATAACCCTTGAAATTATATCCAGCCTTATTCAAAGGCAAGAGAAGTGGGTGACTTATATTGTATGAGGGGCAGGAGAAGGTCACCTGTCAGCAGATGTGATGTTTCCATTATGAGCAATTCACATTTTCCTACTGAGGCATTGTTTGTTAAAATGCCATATTTTGATTTGGTACAACATACCAATTGGTTGTTAGCCATTGGAACCTTAGTTTGAATTAGTTTGATGACTTGACTTTTCCAAAAAACCGCAGGTTGAAAAGTAGAGTTATATGAAATTAGACAAAACAAAAGAACAAAACAAACAAAAACAAGCAGTTGAAAGGTCTCAAACATGAGTTACGAAACTGCCAGCTCCTGTATGACATTTGAAAAGTCCCTAGATTTCTCCAAGCTTTAGTTTTTTTAAAAAATCTATAAAATAGAAGTAATTATCTCAGTGGATTACTTTGAGGGTCTCATAGATAAGGTTATGAAATTTAGAAAATAAAAACACAGGATGCCCAGTTATAGCTGAATTTCATATATGCAACAGATAATGACGTAGTATATCCCAAATATTGCATATAACATACTAAATAATCTGTTGTGTATCTGAAATCCAAGTTTAATATTTTATTTGCAACCCTCCAGATAAATAATATACTGTAAAGCAACCTTGACTTGAGGATTTGTATTTAAATAATTTACTAAGAAACTGCTCCCAGGGGTGACTGTGATCTGTAAGGGAGTAGGAGGAGCAGAACAGGGAGGGGAGGAGAAAGCCAGGCAAATGCAAAGCTTCAGGAAAGTCCTGCAGAGCAGAGGTTCAGCCTGATCCTGAAGGGAGCTCTGGAATGTGAGTGACCTGGCAAGACAGTCTCAACCAGAGGTGGGGAAGCTGGACTTTGATATTACTTGCATCTTTCAGTTAGTGATTAAGGGGTACTTTCAGCACTCTCCAGTAATTGGCAATGCAGGTCCAAGGTCCCTGGGGAAGCCCTCTAAAGAGGATCTGCAAATGCAACTCACTGAAAAGGAAAACCCACCCATAGGGTTGAATGAAAAGGAAAAGATCTGAGGAAATTTGGGAAGGGCACTAACTGTATGCGCTATAGTGCTCTATAAACTTACAGAGTACCATGTATGGTTGGTAACAGATTAAGGCAATGAGAAACAGGATTCTCAGTGAAGAAACCAAAGAGATAGTGGATCCTACTCCCCCAAATGGTAAATGTCATAATTCTTCTAATAGCTCTTTACTCAATTTTGCCTCTCATTTAGTAGATCGAGTAGCATCTTCTCTCCAGTTTCATTTGCATGCATCCGTGAATAAAATGAGCTTTCCTTGAATCCAGAAAGACGGCAGCCCCTACAGAACAACCTCCTTTTCACTGTGCTGTTGAAAGCCCGGCTGCAGGCAACTATAAACTTAAAATTGCCAGCCCTTGCAAGCCATCTCTTGGGGAAACTACAGGGCATAATTTGGAAGTCCATGTAGTGCTACATGGCTTTGTCTAAAAACTCATGGAGAGAAATTGAATAGCCTTAAACTGATGCCCAAATTGCATATTTAAGAAACCCTCTAATTTGGAGGAAGTCTCCACAGGAAGCTTTCTATGCTGCTTGGCCTATAAAACTCTAAATATTAAAATTAAAAATAGTGAAATACACAACTAGAAACTAATGTGTCTATTTAAATCATAATTTATTCATTTGTTTGTTTGTTTTTTCCCCTTCTCTCTGCTTCAAATAATACCTCCATCACAAAAGGATCCTCTAGTATCACACTCACTCCCCCTCATTCATCCAGGAGACTCCCAGGATGCAAAATGATAGGCAGCTGGGGCAGGGCATTTTGCCACTGCCTTGTGCATTATTTAGAGGTGAAAAGGAGCAAACTGAGAAGCTGGGGAAAGAAGAAAAGAGTCTTTGGCAAGACACATTGGAGTATTTCTTTTTGAGAATTGAGTGTCTGGGAATAAATGAATGCTGTAGTAGCAAAGTATAGAACAAGGTATCTCAATTCGATTGCGAAAGACTTCTGTCAGCTTCCAGGTACTAAGGACGTCACAGTGATAGTGACATGCCTTTAACACTTGACACCCTCCCTCTAAGAAGTTCCACCTAAGAAGATTATTTTAATGGAACCATGGTTCTTAAAACTGACTGGTAGGGAGCATTTCTCATCGAAATAGTTTAGCAACTCATGGCTCTTCAGTGACTTTGGCCACAAGAATTTGGGAAGTTGGGATGTTTCCAAGCACACTGTAATCAGCTCCTTTCAGAGAGTCACAGCTTTCTAGAGCAGAATTTCCCAATCACTGTGCCACAAATGGGTAGAGGCAGAGTAACCATGTGTCACTATTTGCTGGGGCAGTCTTGGTTTATATCCATAGTCCCAGCAAAATTATTAATAGTGCCTCCTTTCACTAGAACCATTGTCCTAGTCTGGATGATAAATATGAATGACAAAATGTATTGTTATATGTGCACCAAGATTTTTATCACCCTAGTTTTCAGGGCTGCTAGAGTCACAGAGCTGTTTGCCTCAGGCTGTGAGCAATCCTGTCCATTTTGTTCCAGTCTGCTATACAAATATTATCAGTGGGCACAGGTTAACTATGAACACTATGGAGACAAGGGGGTGTTAGGTGGAAGAAGAAATAAGTACAGAGAAAATTGACATCTAGGATGCAAGTAATGCAGCCAAATTTTCCTTGTGAATTTAGCAAATCAAAGTACTTGTAGCTCTCCTATAAAGACTATCTAATTCCAAATTGTCCAATAAAAATAAAATGCAATCAAAACCATAGGATACCACTATACATTCTTTAGGATTCCTAACATTAAAAAGTGAGAAAATAACAAATGTTGATGAGGGCGTGGAGAAATTGGAAACTTCGCACACTGCTGGTGGGAATAAATAATGGTCTGACCATCTTGGAGAACAGTCTGGTCTGACTGGTTGTTCCTCAAAATGTTACCTAGGTAGTTCCACTCCTAGTTTTATACCCAAGTGAGATGTAAACAATGTCCACACAAAACCTGGTACATGAATGTTTATAGCAACATTATTCCTACTAGACAAAACATGAAAACAACATGGATATTAATAAAATGATGACAAAGAAAATATGATGTATCCATACAATGGAATATTATTCAACCATAAAAAGAGTGAAGTATTGGTACATTATACAACTTAAATGGACCTAAAAAGCACGATGAGAAGCAAAATAGCCCATTGCAAAAGACCACATACTGTTTGATTTTATTTGTCTGAAATATCCAGAATAGGCAAGTCCATAGAGTCAGGGATTAGATCAGTATTTTCCAACGGACTGCAGAAAGCAGAGAATGGGGAGTGACTGCTAACAGACAAAGGGTTATTTTTTGGTTTGATGAAAGTTTTCTAAAAATAGAAAGTGGTGATTGTTGCAAACTCTGTGAATATGCTAAAAACTTCTGAGCTATACACTTCAAGAGAGTGAATTATATGGTATGTAAATCGTATCTCAATAAATCCATAGCTTAGTAAGTATATAAAATGCAAGTCACATGTATAATTATAAATTTTCTATTAGAGATGTTAAGACAGGTTAAAAAGTGCATATAATTTTATTAATGCATTTTATTTTTAACTTAACGTATTCAAATATCATTTTAACATATAACCAATATTTTTTTTAAAATGGTAAAATACTGTACATTCTTTTTATTGTATTCAATGTTAAAAATTCAGTTTTACATTCACAGCACATCTCAATTGAGACTAGCCACATTTTAAAAATTCAAATATCACATGGTACTGGTGGCCACCATAGTAGACAGCATGGGCCTGACTAATTGTTGTTAATAGCTGCTAGCTTATGGGTTTTATGTGTGTAATAAGGCTACATCTGAAGACTAAAATAGCCTAAGCTTTTGAGTGAGTTTAGTAGAAGTGGAAAGAAATGAAAATGTGGTTTCATTAGGTTGTGATTTCTTAGGGCCAGCTTGTTTGTACCTTCTAGCGTTATTGGTTGTGCTGCCAAAGTAAATGTGGGACGCAGATGTTTTTGCTTTTTGTGGAAAAAAACACAAAGATACTAATTGAACCCATTTACCATTCATATTTTGACCTCCCAGATAAGTGTGTCCCAGCCACATGGTGAGTTAGCCTTCTTTGAAGAACTTCAACTTGCATATCATTTGCATCATTTGTCCACTTTCTGAAAGTCAGCCTAATACTCCTTTTGACACTTCTAACTTATCTTGAAAACCCCTGCTTTTTCATGTTCTAATTTTCCGTCCGCCTGATGGTTTTGGTTCCTTCAGGTCTTGACAGCATAGAATAGAATACACCCTAACTCACTCTATGTTGTTCTGCCCATCCCCTGATTTCAGGGAGATGTAGGGTTTTCATTATCCTATGGGGAAACTCGGGGTTATTCATGAAGCAGAGAAAGGAAAAAAAATAGAATGTGGGGAAATAAGAAGATCTCTTTCCTAAAGCTGAGGTTTTCTAAGAAATATGGAAAATAAGAGGTTTCTAAAGGAAATTTCTTGCCCGACCAAAAGCATAATTATTTCTCTCATTAATTTTGGTGAATGTGTGTTTATGTTGACAGCAGAAAGTAAACGGGCTGGTAAGCTCTATGCAAAGAGGGCTCTAAAGAACAGCTGCAAAGCCATTTTCTTATGAGAATGAGAAGAGAACTACCTTTGCAACTTCAAAAATGGAGACATAATATTTGTACTTTTTGTTTTTCTACTCGACAGTGAAGTTCATGGGACCTGAGGGCAGAGTTGTATCTTGTTCTTCTCTTTCTCCATATCTTGGTCCATTTTGTATTGCTATAACAAAATTCCAGAATTGCCTAGAATACTGGGTAATTTATAAACAAGACAAATATATTAACTCACAGTTCTGGAGTTGGGAAGTCCAAGAGCATGACGTCTGATGAGAGTCCTCTTGCTGTATCATTGCACTATGGGAGGCAGAAGAGCAATAGAGTGCAAGAGAGGAAGAAGGGGCCAAACTTGCTTTTATAACAAGCCTACTCTCAAGATAACTAACCTACTCCCATGATAAGGATATTAATCTATTCATGACCAAATCACCTCTTATTAGGCACCACCTTCCAACACTGTTGCATTGAGGATTAAGTTTCCAACACAGGAATTTTGGGAAATATATTTAAACCTTAGCACTGCATTACATGTTTCAGTCATTCTACAAGCAACCACGCTGACCTGACTTTGACTTGGGAAAGTAATTACAACGAGGTTCCTGTTCTTGATCTTTTGGGAGCTCTCTCATTATCTGTGTCTTAGAACCTCGTTTAGCTGGATCCAGGGCTTTCATGATGGATGAAGTGTGGATTGGTAAATTCCTCTTGCAATAGCCACTGCATTAGTTGTAAAATTTCGTGTAGAGCAGTGTTTCTCAAAGAGTGGTCCATGGTTGAGCATCAACAACATCACCTGGGAACTTGATAGAAATGAAAAATTGTAGGTCCTGCTACAGATTTACTGAATCAGAAAGTGTGTTTTAACAAGCCCTCCAGATGATTGTAATGTGTACTAACATTTGAGAATGCTGATGTAAAGCCTTCTGTTCTACATTGATATTATCTCCTGCCTCACTTGAGGGGCTTTAAAAATAAATAAGAATAGAAATCTTGGAAGAACTCTACTTGGAAAAAGATCAAATAGTAGAATTAGAGAAGAGATGTGTAAAAACAGATTTGGGAATCAGATCATTTGTTGGATGCCTGTCATAAATAAGTCACTCTTCTAGCACCTTTTACATACATTCTCTCTACTCCTGACAACAAATCTCAAAGGTTGGTAGTTAGATATCCATTTATATCCCTATTTTATAGCAGACGAAACTTACTCAAAAAAGGTTAAGTAATGCATCCAGGGTCAACAGCTAATAAGAAGCAGCAATGAAATGTGAGTTGAAGTAAAGTCTCTTCACTTATAGAAACTACACAGGAATAAATGTTATGAATTTTTAGCTGTTGGTAAGTGGGATAGTTAGTGTTATTATCCACTTTTTAATTATGAAAATATGTTATGGCTGGCATGGCATCTCTGCTCTGTTTTAAAAGATATTTTGGCAACAGTCACAAGCCAGTTCAACAATTTATGTCAGATTTGTTTAAGGGATTTTCAAACTGTAGCACGGAGACCAAGCCTGTAGAGATCTCAAATGTTCTTGTGTTTGATAATATCTATTGCTTATAAAATGAAAATGAGAGATGCTTTATCACAAGGGTTGTTCAATGGATTGAACTTCTTACTGCTAATGTGACTTGGGTCTGTGAGCTCAAGGATGAAAGTGAGTGCATGAGAGAGAGAGAAATTGTAAACTCTTATTCTCAGGGACTGAGTAGACAAGGGAGAGGCTATCTAGACCAGTGACTTTTAATCTTATTTGATCAAACCCACTGTTAGAAATACATTTTAGAATACATTTCAGGACATATGTATGTGCATTTTTATAAAACAATAATGAACAGAATAATATTTGTAGTTAGTATGCACAACAAACACTGATACTTGCTATTTTAGTCTGTTTAATTTTACATACTAGCCACCACCCACTGTAGAGATTTTGCATTTCACTAATTATTAGCAACTTGCAATACTGAAAATATGAGAATATTGAAAAACATTATTTAGAGCACACATTTTGGGGCAATTGAGGTGCTTTGAGGGCCTTGAATAAGGAATCAGTATTCCTCTAATGGGAAGAAGATAATAAAAGAGGCTGAACCAGACAGGAAAGAGTGGGTGTGGGCTCCCAAACCCCTTAGCCTGGGCTTCTGAATCTCACAATGTGAGGTAGAAAGAAGCTGTTCCTAACCAGATAATATGGTTTGGCTGTGTCCCCACTCAAATCTCATCTTGAATTGTAGCACCCATTATTCCCACATGTTGTGGGAGGTACCTGGTGGGAGATAAATCATGAGGGTGGTTGAATCATGGGGGTGGTTCTCCCACACTTGTGGCAGTGAATAAGTCTCATGAGACCTGATGGTTTTATAAGGGGAAACCCCTTTCACTTGGCTCTCATTTTCTCTCTTGTCTGCCACCATGTAAGATGTGCCTTTTGCCTTCCACCATGATTGTGAGTCCTCCCCAGCCACATGGAACTGTGAGACCATTAAACCTCTTTTTGTCTATAAATTACCCAGTCTCAGGTATGTCTTTGTCAGCAGCATGAAGATGGACTAATACACCAGGGGGGGACTCCACCTTTTTTGGGGCATTTTGAAATGCCTGTGAGCATGATGTAGCTGTCACAATGAGAGGGAGCACTATTGGCATTTGGTGGTTGGGGGAAGGAATGCTGACTGTGGTGAAGAGTGTGGGCAATCTTCCATAGCAAGATTTTTCCTGCCCACCATGCCCATAGCTCTCCAATGGAGGAATGTAATGTGAACCTTTTTGCCACCAAGCTAGTCTGGTCCCTTGGAGCCCCAGCAGCCAAAGGCTAGATCTGAGTGACTCTTTGGGCTAGGCTCCTGTGGTTCCAAATGACTATATTAATACCCCAGTCCTAAATCAGTAATGGAAAGAAAGCCATCAGGGAAGCAACATGGATGACCAAGATAGAATTTCTTAACCTTGGCTCTGTTGATATTTGAGGCCAGATAATTTTTTTGTTCTTGGGAGCTACCTTGTACTTCAAAGTATATTTAGCAGCATCCATGGTCTTAATGCTTGATGTCGTAAGCACTGCTTTTCACCCCCCAGTTGTGACAACCAAAAATATTTCCAGATATTGCCAAGAGTCCCCAGAAGGGCAAGTCTCCCTCATTAAGAATCACCAGTCTAAAGTAATGAAGAGAACCCCAGACAACTTTTAAAATGAATTTCATGTAAGAACATGCCCTTCACTAGCAGCATGCCTGGAACAAGCCTGCCCCCTCCTGCAACTTTTCTGAGTCAGATGGAATCAATGCAACATATCAGTGTTTTATGATCTTTTCTATTTGCCTAGGTTGCAAGTGGTTAGATAATCATTTGACAGCCTACCTACATCATGGATCCAGGGCCTTGTTCTGTTTGCTTACATGTGAAATAAATATATAAACTGAAGTCTGCCCAGATTCTTGGTAAAATCTGGTTAAGACAATGCATGACACAAGGGGACACAAGGGGACACTGCAGTTATTATCAAAACAACCTACAAAAATAACCATCATCCCTCTGTTAAGCTCCCTTAATTTTCACTATGTTTCCTTTCTATTTTATCACATTAAACTAAATGTAGTGGTGCCTTCAAACATCTGCTTTCACAATATAAAGCTGTCTTTTCAACATAAATCTTACTTTCAACCTCCCTGGGAAACATGCTTTGGATTTAGGTGTCATGGGTGGGAACTGTCCTTGTAGAGGAGTGTCCTGGTAAACAAAGGTGATATTTGTAGAATGGTAATTAATCACATGCAGCAGATATTGCTTGAATCTTTTTAGAATCCTCTGACTGTGCATGTTCAGGGAATGATGGAGTGTTTGTATACTCAGTCAAAGTGAAAACATTTTGTTGTTTCCAGACAAAACAAGCCTCTCTTAAAATGTATTGAATTACTGTTTCTGATAAGTGAAATGAACTATGATTTGTGAGAATCTTGTCCTTTATTTTAACAGCAACTACATTTAGAGCTGAAAAGAATAAAAATGTATTCTTTAACATTCATGTTACTGGACAATAAGAGTATCACAGGATTTGAGTAAAAAACAAAACAAAAAAAAAAAACTACCTAATTCTTGACCCTGAAACACTGTAATAAATAACATGAGTTCCTTTCCCATAAATAAAAATTGCTAAAATGTGCAATGTAGACTAGGCAAATTCGAGACCAATAAGTATAGTTTTGGTCCTTGTGAATTTTATTATTTCTGCCATTGATTGAGTTAAGAAATCTTTGGCTGGAAAGAAAATGACATTCCTGGCATATGCCTAGGAAATATTAAATTATCCAGGCAAATGGGTTTGTTTGTTTTTTGTGCAAGGAAGACTAATAGGAATTATTGCTATCTTCATGGAAATACAGGGATCATAGGTCGCTTGTATTGAAATGAAGGTGCTTCTATTTCATGTTCTTAGCATTTACATATTTGATTTAAGTTAAGTGATATGTTGAAGATTAGACATCTTTGGATAAAATGAGTGTGAAAAGACACATCTGATCTCATGTCAGTCTCTTCCTACTGAGTAGTCCTACCAACCCAATATACACACCACCACACTCTCCATGTTGAGCAGGCATGGACTTAATGTCCCCTTTGGCTGATGCTTAAGGGTTCTTAAGACCCTGTTTGAACATCCCATCTCTGCTCAGAAAACTAGCTATCTGATGGCCAAGCACCCTGGCTACAAGACTTAAAGGAATGAATTCTCTGACTATTTTGTACCTGGCTGATCTGTTCATACATGCAGAAATCCATGATTGGTCCATGCTATTTGAAATTCTGAGTGAAGGAATTTTCACAATACTTATTTATGTCAAACTGATTGTAGTCAACCATTTACTCTCTGAGAAATTCGTTAGAGAGAAAAACCGTAGGAAAAGCAAATACTGGATTTAGCAGTCAGCAAAATTATTTCTAAAACTTTTCTTCTAACTTCCCAACTGGGCAACTGTGGACAAGGGTAAGAGTTATCATTTTAACTACCCTATATCTCAATATTGTTGTCAGTATTTGAGGCAGTAATATATCCCAAATTGGTTTGGAAGCTAAGTGGACTCAAAATATGATACTGTTGTCCTTGTTTCAGTAATTGAAATTGGGTTATCAGAATGACTGGACTTGGAGAATTAGCCAGAAATAGTATTCTTAAAGTAATGGAAGAATGCAACAAAATATAATACTGACACAAATCATGCCACTATTAATAATGATGCTTTTCACTTATTTAGTACAGGATAAATATTGTCATTCTCTCTGTTTATGATCACTTTAGCGAATTTGTCTCTGGCCTTCATCTTGGATTCTGATTTTATGTTTCACTACTCATGATATCCTTATTTATAGGTAGTTCAGGTGAGGCAGGGTGGCTCACACCTCTAATTCCAGCACTTTGGGAGGCTGAGGCAGGAGGATCACTTGAGCCCAGGTGTTTGAGATCAGCCTTGGCAAAATAGGGAGACCCCATCTCTATTCAAAATAAAAAATTAGCTTGGCACAGTGGTACGTGCCTATAGTCCCAGCTACTCAGGAGGCTAAGATGGGAGGATTGCTTGAGCCCGGGAGTTAGAGACTGCAGTGAGCCATGTTTGCACTACTGCACTCCATTCTGGGTGGAGAGGGAGACCTTGTCTCAAAAGAAAAGAGAAAAAAAAGAAATTATAGGCAGAAATTATTTGAACTGGATCTCCTTTTATTCCTGTGAAGAGATTTTCTAAATCCATGGTGATAATATTAGGGAAAATTGATGTATTATTTAAAAGCCAAAGAAATTATTAAAAAAGATTGAAGCAAAAGCTACAAAATTGTTTTAACAAGTCATAGAGATAAAATATCCTAACTCTCTCTGTTAGGGTTAGAGTCTATGACCTGTAATAGAAAATTAATAATAATAGTTGTATATAATAATGATGATAAACAGTGGTGTTAAAACATAGAAGTTTATCTGTCCTATAAAAAATAAATCTGAAGTTGGGTAGGACAAGGCTTGGATGCACACTGCACAGTCACCAAGGGACCTTTCTGTTCTACCATTGTAGTGAATTGCTTTTAATCCCAAGTTCATCTCATGTTGTAAAGGAGCCTGTGAATCCATGACATTGGCTTCTACATTCCAGAGAATAGGAAAAGGATTGAGTGAGAAGTAAGGAAAGACATAAGATGTCTCAGCATAAAGCAAATTTCATGGAAGTCCCATTCAATAGTTTAACTGCAATATCATTGCCCACAGCTTAATCACATGGTCTCAGTGAGCACCAAGGCTGGAAATGTAGCCTTTTAACTACTCATACTCATAGTTTTACTAAAATGGAGATTATTTTAACAAGGAAAAAGAGAAACCAACTATTGGATAACATCCAGAAATATCTGCCATAGTATTCCTCAAATAAACGTGTAACAATCTACTAAATTGAGATAGAATGTTTGATGGGGGCCTTCTATGCCCAGAATAATTGCTAATAAATCAATGGAAATATCTCTTTGGTTTAGACTCAGCGTTGTTCTATTTATCCAAGAAAAAAAAAAAGAGAGAGAGAGAGAGAGGTATAAACTAGAGTACATTAAGCCAGAGGCTCCCTATCTCATTCAGAAAAAATATGGCAAAGTCCTTACAATAAATGGTCCACAAGGCCCTTCAGGACCTTGCTTGTTACCTCCATGACATCATTCCCTCCTGCTCATTCCACTTCAGACGCACCATCCTTAAATGTGGCAAGCAGACATCTGCCTTAGAATCTGCGCACTGGCTCTTCCACTGGACCTGAATCACTTCCCCTGGTATTTGCATGGTTCATTTCTTCTCCTCCTTCAAGTATTTGCTCAAATTCTCTCTCCTCATTGAAACCTGCTTGATCCAGACAGACCAGATGTTTTTTCTTCTTTTGTTCATAGTGTTTAGAACTATAGAACCTTCAGCTCCCCACTGCCCCTCTCCAATAAACAAACATAAATAATGATACTTTCCTCTTTTTCAGACAATACCCAATTGTGTTTGGTAAATGGTTTTGAAGAATCTCTTTTGGTCTTTCATGAGCTTTCTAATTTTCTCCTTCCATGAGATACATTTTCCATCTGTTTAATTGGAAAGAGAGTGGAGGGACATTTTCAGATGTTGTGGTCTTGAAGGAAAAGGACAAAGATGGCATACATATCACATATTTTGACTAATGTCTATTTCTGTATATTTAAAAATATGCTCACAGGTCAAGAACCAGGAAAAGGTCTTTAAATATGTATTATCTTTGCTTGTATTTGTCTCTAAAGTTTTCAGGTTGTTAGCATAGTCAGTTCTTACTTTGCATTGTAAAACCTTGTTTTCAAATTTTATATTGCTTGTAGCTTCCCATTATTGATACCCTCAGTGATATGTGTGTATGCCCGTGTGTATTTGTGTGAATTCTACTTACTTTCCTCTTTTCCCTTCCTATCTGGGTCCCAAGTGTTTGCATTTTGGATATATTTTCCTTTTTTCCTTAGTTTCCAGCCTCGATAGTTACTTTCTTATTTTTTTCTGAGTTCACTTCTCATCTTCTCCTTGAACTTCTATCACTAGCAGCTCTATTCTTTCACTTTTCCAATATTTTCCCACTACCCTTCTACCATCCTCTAATACTTATACCATGAGACATTGTATGGACTGTATCAGAAGAGTATTATATAATTAACTCAGTAGAATATTATCTCCTTTGCTGAATTGTTTTCCCTCTGTTTACAGGGATAATAATGTTAACCACAACCAGCACCCAAATTGCAAAACCAAGACCAACAAGGGCTGCTGTATCTGAAAAGATGACTCTGACTTCAAAAGGCTTTATCTTTTCAGGATAAATACAAATTGCTTATTTTTTACTGTAAATCTCCCATTTCAATTGTCATTCTCAAATAGTAATGAATTTAAGTTTTTCAAAAATAATTTTAGATCACTCATAATTAAAATGGGATGTACAAATGGAATTGGATATCCATCTACTTCATCATACATTACATCATAATTTATAGAACAACTTTTGTTTAATATTTGTGTCATATTCACTGCCACGAATATTATCTTGACATCTTTTTTTCCCAACAACTAGATGAGGAGAGCAAGAGAAAGTGATTAAGAGTTTGCCATAATCAGCAGAAAACAGCTGGTATAACTGGCCAATGCCAATTTCCCAACATGGCAGTAATCTGCATTGTCTGTACCTCTGTTCTCTGTCAGCATTATCATCTGTCTCCCACAGGTCCTGTGTTTTAGGGAAGAGTATGCCCCTCGAAAAAGATCGAACATCTCCCAAATTGAATATCAGTTAAAAACAAGCCTATTTTTAATATTAATATTCATTTTGTACTGTGAAATTGTCATAACTTTTTATGTCCTCTCATAAATGTTGAAACAGGTCGATGATTCAGTCCCATTAAATCACTTGTATATTACCACTGATGAGACTAAAATTGCTACTTCTAAAAACGCACTGCTGTGAGGGCTTCCTGTAGCTTGGTGAATTACCACCTCAAAACTGCCTTACACGTTGTCCTGTCTGGTCAGATATGATGAACGCCTGATGGCTGCTGTCCTGGAGCTCCGAATGGCAAGGCCAGGCTTCCAGCCTAGCATGGATGTAATTATCTTTACTTTTGATTTTAACTATAGAAGGGAGAGTAGAATGTCCAAAAAGTATAATTGTATAATGTGACTCTTATTACTCAAAAACAAAAGAAAATTTAAAACCACCTATTTGGCATTGCTACTTAGAGGCAAGTAATATAGAAGCACTATTGGTCACTGGTTATGTTGAGTTTTGTTGCCCATTTTAAGGTCTTATGTTCCATATCTCATGTTTTTTTTAAATTTCCTACAGTAGGCAGAACAAATTAAGCAAATAAAGGAGAGAACTAGGCCTTGGCAACTGTCCAAAGAGTAAGATGTTCCGCTTCTTGTAAAGTACATATATCTTTAAAGCAAAGTAACTACAGGAGTTCAGTCTTAATAATGGAATGGTTAGAGAAAAAAAATGAGAGAATGGCAAGGTTGCTCCTTTGGTTTCATTTTAGATTTATTGTTGTTTATATTTGTTTACTTTTGAAGTGAATAATTTACATAAGTTATTTAATAGGAAAAAAATTATATCTTCTT
This sequence comes from Cebus imitator, assembly GCF_001604975.1. Classification (NCBI taxonomy): domain Eukaryota; kingdom Metazoa; phylum Chordata; class Mammalia; order Primates; family Cebidae; genus Cebus; species Cebus imitator. The sequence goes on from NW_016107716.1 coordinate 473,797, forward strand.
AAAAGCAGGGCAATCTTTCCTGGTAATTCTGAGGAAGTATTTCTGAATTTCATTGGTGGGAGTAAAATGGTGGCAGTAAGGTCATCATTTTCTCATTGGAGTATCATCCCTCAGTATCAGTTCTGAGTGATTTTGATATCAAGGACCATAAAGCCAGTTACAGGAAATTTGGGTTTCCCAGTAGGCAACATTTCACACTATATTCTATCATTCATTCATTTATAGCCATCACATATTAAGCACTATTATGTGCTAGAATAAAGTAAAAACAGAACATGACTTTGAGCTAGGAATAACAGCATCTGAAAAATTCAGCCAAGTTTTGATTTCTGGTATAGAATGAGCACTTAAATGATTTGCAAGGATTATGAATTTATTTATACAACAGTGAACCTCTGACTTTTATTTTAATGTTCTACAGCTCCTCAAGCTAACATATTAACATACTGAACTAAAAGATTGATATTTAAATTGTATTCCTTTGTTTTATTGTGATGGCTTAGTTATTATTTCCACATGTTCTACGTTGTAAATGTAGATAAATATGGTGCAGGAAAGCTTTGTTTGTAAGAAGATCTGCTACTTGTCCAGGGAAGTTTTTTAAAAAGGCAAAAGAAAACATTTTTATTATGCCCTCTTAGAATATTCAAAAATAGCATTGTCTTAGCTAAAAATTGGTCTTTAGATTCATAGGTTTCTATGCAAATATTAACATTTTAAATAAGTCATGCTTCCAGACATAAATCAATCAATGAGCTAATCTTTTTTCTAAGATTTCAATGATGGATCTGTAAGCTTTGATTTTTCAGAAACCAGTGATATCTTAAAGATTTGGGAATACAAAATATTTTTAAGAGAAGGTACTTGGAAAACAGTTGTATGACAGATCCCTATTTTCTAAGCTAAAAAGACATTCCTTGCTCTATAATCTCTTCTGAAAGTCATGTGAGTGTTGAAACAATGAAATTTCTGGAAGAACTACAATACTGCAAGATTCCACAATGCAATTAAGAATAACCACATGATCATAGACTGCTGAGAATATTGAATGTCAAAGAATTGCTGGAGGGTGTTTTTGCAAAGGAAAATGACGTTTTGATGATCAAGACCAGATTTCCCATCACAGGTTTACAACAAAAAGAGAGAAGCAAGCCCACGTGAGGAGTTAGTTTTTAGACATATTGGTGATGCATTCTAAAAGAAGAACTTAGATGTTAAGCTTTGCTGCAGATTCTTATCCATCACTCTGAGTTGATCCCTCCAGCACAGTGGGAAACCTCTTTTTTTTTCAGACAATACATTCAGTGGGATAAAAGAAAGCATGAGGTCTGGAGTTAGAAAGCCACGGGGTTTTTTTAGCTCTACCTGTTAGACAAAACTTTGAGAAACTATAACCTCCTCATCTTTTCAGTGAGGTATCACTAAGCCTACCTATCTCTCCAGGGTTAATTCAGGGCCGTAAAGGGAAGTTTATTAAGTGAAAACAGCTTATAAACTCTGTAACATTACAAACATTATCCTATTATTTGATTAACAATTACCATAAAGTCATTATAAAATCAGAATAAAGTCTGGAGTTAACAGTTATATACCAAAAATCATTGCTCAGTTTTGATAAATATGTCATGTGCTGCTGGGTGAAGGGCATGCAGGAACTATTTATATTATCCTTGCAACTTCTCTGCAACCTAAAATTGTACCAAAATAAAAACTTTATTTTTTTAAAAAAAGCACTCTGTGCTTCTTCCACTAACAGAATGTTAGCCTGACAGGATTAGACACATTTTCAGGATCCTTCCATCACCACCGTATATGTTCAAAGTAACTATTCTATAGTTCTGACAAAAGGTTAGGACGGGAAATACAAGGTTTTGCAGAACCGATTGAATCGTTACTATTTAATTAAAATAACGGTAATCTTGTGTAGAGTATAAAATGGGAGAGTCCGATGATAGATAGCTATTGCCCAACATGTTAAGTCCTCATCCTTCATTTCATTGCATCTGTGTTGGCTGTCTAGGATAAAACATCTCCTACGTTCCACGAAAGACCCTAGGCTTCTTATATAAGATTTGTGAGTAGCTCCTTCTTGGATTATAGGAGCAATTATTGAGAGTCCAGGTATAGTAATTTCAGTTACAGAGATTCAAGAAAAATGAGCAGTGGCCTAGGACATCATTGGACCAAGTCAAGTTAGGTAGGTGAGGGATGTGATCTTTCATCGAGGTATCTGGATTCAATCTTAATGCACTGAGGGTAAACGTCTCATTTGGGAGGAAAGGACTGGAGTCCTGCCTCATTATTGTTCTACTACAAACTGGTCATGTGCTTTCAAGCATTTTTAGCAAACTTACACATGCCTAGGTTTCCTCACTTTCAAATGGACTTAAAGATGATAGACCTACATTATAGAGCTATAGGAAAAATAAATTAATCAATGTAAGTGCCAGCTTCATAATATGAACTCAAAAATTACTGGCTGATGTGACTACTCAAATCTTCTTTCTCCATCTCTTTCTCTTTCCTTTCTTCCTTTCCTTTTCATTTTCTCTCGCTTTCTGTCTCTCTCTCTCTCTCCCTTTTTTCCTTTCGCTTTGTACCTTCATTTAGTGGTGCTAGAACCAGCTCCTACCAGCTTAGGAGAGTCAATAAATTATTAGTAGCATAAAATTGGCCATGCTGGGAATATTTACATCATGAAAATCAACAAAAACTACAAATTAAATTGCTTTCATTTTAGCCAGCTTATCAGAACATCACTGCTTGCTCTACCTCCACCCCCTCGTCCAATCTTACCTCTTCCTCCCTCTCTCTCAAAGGGAAATAAACACAGAAAGAAATCACCAAAGATTCCTTCTTGATTTTGAATTCAAAGAGGGAATTTGTCTTAAATAAGAATTATTCTTTATGTATAAAATGACCAGAGGATAAATGACAGATGAAAATAACTTATTGTAAGCTTCCTAAATAATTGTGAACAATTTCTGCTGTAATATTTGCATTCTGAAAACAGGTTTCAGCTGCAATAGATAATAAAAAAATTAGATACTATCTTCCTCCACAATATGTTTATGCTTCAGAGTTTGAACAAAAGCTTCCTACTATTTAGATTGTGCTTAAAATGAAATGGATTTGGTCAGTTCCAAAGTTGCATCTCTACGTCATATGTGAGGATGAGAAGTTGTCATTCAGCAGATTCCCTTCAGGTCAGTTTTGCTGATGCTGATTTTGACACCACTTGTGATTTTCAACATGTTCGGCTTTACTGAAGGAATACCTAAACGATTTTAATTTTTAAGAGGCTCAGAAATAAAACTCATAGGCACTCTGAGAGAGGATTCTAAATCCTGTAGACTGTCAGTCAGTAAACTCTTCCACTGTTTGCATTCACAGCTGAGTTGGTTTTGCAGCTGGTTTTTGACAAAACAAACGTGTTCTGTTTGTTCCCTTAATCAGCAGGAAATGCTAATACAATCTTGAAGAACATTTTCTGGTGGGAATCTACAGGGGAACTGGAGAGAGGGTAAGTAGTTGACATACCACAGAGAAGAATAATGTAGTTCATTAGACTACTGACCCTCTCATAATGACTGTCAGTGCAGTGGTGCTCATGTTTCTCACTCCACTGGGTCATGAAGAAAAATTTCCAAAATAGAAATGTTTGGCGATGAGAAGAGTGCTCTGTTCAGAAATTGTATGTTACATTTATTATCTGCCAGGCACTGTGCTAGTACTTTATTGAATCACCTCTCATTTAATCCTCATGAATACTACATATGGTATAGATACTATTATTATCTCCATACTCGAGGTGAGTAATTTAAACACAGAGAGCTTAAATAGCTTGACAATTTGATGGTTAAGCGGTGGAGCCAGAATTCAACTTCCTGGGGAACATATTAAACCACTTCTCTATAGTTCCTTTCTGCAAATGATAAGGCATCACATAAGTGTTGATTCTTGTGAAGCATTGCATTAAAGAACCCAGTAAAACAAAGAAATGATGATTAAAAAATGATTTCAGAACATGGTGATTCTGTACATTTTACAGCTAGCGCTACAAAATGCTTTACCATCACCATCTCTCTTAATCTTCAGAGCAAACCTATAAGACAGTGAAGACAGCTCTTCAAAGAAACTGAATGTTTAGCAAAGTGTTAAAATAGCCAGCCTGAAACTGCTACCTTTAGAAGGACTCTTATCAAGGTTGGCGATTGGCTAATGCATAAGAACTTGACTTTCAAAATGTTCCCTCCATCACTTAATGACACGGTTTATTCACCGTGCCTAGACAATTTGTACAATGTCCTTCTGGGAGTCTAGAATCTTAGAAGTTTCCAGGGAGAGGGTTCCTACATAATCAACACACAATAAATGCTTTAGAGGTTGAGTCTTTATTGGGTTTCCTTGGGCAAAACCCTCAGACACACATGTTCCTTCATTTTTGTTGCTAAGAAGAGAATGCACTCAATGTGACTTTTCATGAGATAGAGAAAGGATAGAAAGTTTGTACAGGGATTTCTCCAGAAGATTCTTCAGACTATTGCTGTAATAAATCTTCACCATGAGTACTACTATATGTTGAGACCAATGAGTCCTTGTAGTTAATCACCAAACATGGAGGGGGTTTTCATGGAGTTTAAGTCAGTAATCTATCAGTGGGTAACAAACCACACTAAAACTTAATGGCTCAGAACAGCCATGATATATTGTTTCTCTTGATTCAGAGAGTTGACTGGGTAGTTCTGCTGACCTTTTCTGATGTCCCTCATGTGACTACATGAGCTTGGCTGATGGCTGACTAGAGAGAGCTGTTGGTACCCAGGCCATCTAGGTTCCTTTATGGCCTTTCCACAGCATGGTGATCTCAGGGTTCCAAGAGGGTGAAAATAGATCCTTGAGGCCTAGGCCTGTGATTTCCATTTGTGAAGGCAGGACAGGGCCAGCTCACCTTCAAGAGGAAGGGAAACAGCCTCCACCTCCTTGATGGAAGAAATGAAGACCATGGAGCACAATCAATGGAAGAAGCATAAGATATATGTCACTTGTCCAAGGCTGACTCCAGTAGAGTAAGGAGCTAAATTTGCCCATAGGGAAGGATAATGATTACAGTGTTCCAAACCAGCTCCTGTATTTTGTAGATATTAGATACTCTATTTATTTTATAAATGAATGAATGAATAGAATGCAAGGAAGAAACATAAGATGAAGTAGAAGGAAGTACAAAACAATATCATGCCATTGACCATGGAGCACAGAAGTTGGGATAATTTTTGGCAGCTATCTTTGGAAAAGATCAACCACAGAGATAGGGTTCTCTTATCCAAAAAGAGAAAGTACTTCTTTTCAGGTAAATTTTTGCCCATTTGATGTTAAGCTCTTAGGGAGTAGCCTCAAGTGTGGGGATTTGTCAGGAGTGTCCGCCTGTTAGCGTTTCTCCCAGGATCCTTTTTTTTTTTTTTTTTTAGGTAAGTTGAAATACATATTTTGTTAGGCTCCTACTGCAACTGTGGGTGAAATTTGTAAGGGCATTCATTGCCTTCCCCTACCATTCCCAGCATTATTGAGATATAATTTATATACAGAAAAATTTGGCAATCTTAAGTATAATTGCAGAATTTTAGTAATTATTTACTATTATGTAAACACCACTAAAATCAAGTTATAGAACACTTCCATCTACCCATAGTTTCCTCAAGTCCCTTACAGCTAATCTGCTCCCCTATCCCCTGGCCCCAGATATCCACTAACTGGCTTTCTGCTATTATAGTTTTGGCTTTCCTAGAATTTTATGTAAGCAGGATCACATAGTATAGGCTCTTTTGTGTTTAACATACTCCATTTAGCATAACATTTTGAGATTTATCCATTTTTTGTGTGTATTATATTTTGCTTATTTTCACTGTGCAGTAGTATTCCATACTATAGATATACCATAGTTAGTTTATCCATTCAGAATTGGTAGACATTTGTTCTTTTTCTAATTTTGTTTATTACACATAATTCTGCTATGAACTCTCATGTACAAGTCTGTGTAGAGACTTGTTTTCATTTCTCTGGGTTAAATACATGAAAGTAATACTACTGGATCATATGGTAAATGTATGCTTGACTTCATGATATATTATCAAAATGTTTCCAAAAGTGACTGTACCACTTCTATCCCCATCAACAATATATGAGAGTCCAGCTGATTCATATTCTCACCAACAGTTGATATTGTCAATCATTTTAATTTTAGCCATTCTAGTGGATATCTAATGATCTCACTGTGGTTTCAATTTTGCAATTTCCTGCTGTTTAGTAATACTGAGCATCTTTAATGTGTATATGAAATGTCAGATCAAATATTTTTACCATGTAAAATTGGGTTGTCTTCATATCGAATTGTATCAAATCTTTACATATCCTGGATATAAGCCCTCTGTTGGATATATGCTTCACATATATTTTCTCTCAGTCTGTGGCTTGCCTTTTGTTTTCTTAAATTTATTTTCTGAAAAGTGAAAGATTTTAATCTTGATAAGGTCTAGTTTATCAGTATTTTTCTTTTATAGCTCATGTTTTCTACATCCTGTTTAAGAAATCTTTACGTTAGTGTCACAAAGATTGTGTCCAATACTTTTTTGAAGAAGTCTAATGTTTTTAGTTATGTTTAGAGATATCCATTTTTGATTAATTTTTGTGCATAGCGAGTCAAGGGTGAGATTCATTTTTTTCCACATACAGATATCTAGTTGTTCCAACTGCATATGTCTTTTGCCCATTGAATTAACATGACACCTTTGTTTAAAATCAATTGGCCATGTAATTTTCATGGCATTTGAAGCAGCTGAAGAACTGCTGTTGTATTTGGGTTTCCCCCAAACTACTCAACATCCCAAGTTGATTGAAGGAACTGTTATAATTCTTGTCAGTATATCTAGATGTCAAAATAGATTTTGTATACCAATAATATGTTGGGGATTTTTTTAAGTAAAGGAGCATATTGGGTCTCATGATTCTTCTCTGGTTTTTACTGTTGAATGTAGATCCTCAGAATGAGGATTTACAAAATAATTTGTATTTAGAACCACAATTACTAAAATGAAATAAATACAATAAGATTTTATACTCTAATTTTTCTGTATTCCAATATTTTTAGTAAATCCTTTTTTGTGCTATATGTTTCTATAAGCTTGTCATTTACCTTCTTGGAAGAGGTTGTCCTTTATTCACATTGGGTCTTTCATATTGTTTGTGTATGAAAATATTCTTTTCCTTATATAAAATAATAGTAATTAATAGCAAGTTTCTTTTCTTTCAAAATTCTTCTTTAGCAAAGTTAAAAGTGAAAGCTCAAAGCATGACCTATATAGTTTGTTTGTTTTTAAATTTTGCTAAGTCAGGAAACCTACTGGATTAACTGACTGGTCCAAGGTAACATGGCAGTCACCATGATGTGCAGACTCCAAACCCAGATCCTTCAGTTCCTCACTAGGTTTTTTTTTTTCCAAAATGAGATGTGTGATACATGTATGTAACTAATATAGTTCTCATTTTGCATTTATGGGAAATGAGATGTTGTGAAGTATAGAAAACTTCAAGAGGAGGGAAAGAACTTTAGGATTATTTGTTTACAAGATAAGTTTCTTGTGGCAATCTAGGGAGTTATAATTCAAAATACTGATTTTCTGCTTAAAAGTTTCTCAGTCTTTGCTACCTGTTGGTCCAAATATTAAGATAAAAGAGATAAAACTTATCCTGTGGAAGTACATGAGGCCATCAGTGTCGTGTCATGGTGAATTCCCTTTAACAGCTTTAAATTGTTCATCATTTGCATGGAGCCCTTCCTCTGAGAAAACTATTTTGTCCTGTGCTGTACATGTGGTAATATTATCTCAGCTATTCTTCCCACCAGCCCAGCAAGTTGAGAACTATATTTGTAAGGCTGAGAGAGGATAAATAACTTTCGTAAATTAGCCAAACTTAAATGGGAGCGGGGCTTTCGAACCCAGGCTTTATGACTGCAAAATTTGTGCCCTAAGCACTATTCATATACTGGCCCGCACCATATACAAGAATTCTTCTTACTGTATAACTTTTACTAAACCTTTTTGAGCACAAGAGCCATGTGTGTTTCATCTTTGATCCCCTGTAACTGTGAGTTTTGGTGAAATAATACCATGGTAACAAATAACCCCAAATATCTCAGTGGCTTCCAGCAACAGAGTTTGTTTTTCTTTCTCACAAAAGCCATTATGGATCACCTGTGGCTTTCTACCTTGCTGCCTGCATTTAGGTGTCACCTAAAAGAAAACAGAAGGAAAGTAGAAACACTGAGACTGCTTTAAAAATTTTACTAGGAAGTATTTTGTCACTTGCACTCATGTTTCATTCACCAATGCAAGTCACTTGTCCAAGGCTGACTCCAATAGAGTGAGGAGCTAAATTTTCCCATAGGGAAGGATAATGAATACAATGTTCCAAACCACCGCCTGTGTTTTGTAGATAATAGATACTCTATTTATTTTATAAATGAATGAATGAATGAATGAATGGCATGCAAGAAAAAAGCATAAGATAAAGTAGAAGGAAGTACAAAACAATATAATGCCATTGACCATCAAATTTGAACCGGGACATTATTTTTCTAGTGAAGAACAGAATGGATAACTTCTTGTGTTTTTTTCATATGGAAACTTAAATATTGAACCTTTAGGGAATTTATGAACTCTGTCCTGGTTGAGTTCCTTATATTTGACCATAGGATTAGTAACTCATAATTACCAACTTTATACAGTTACAGATCCTTTAATGTCCTCAGAGAAAATGGTCAAATATTTGCCTACTTTCCATATTCCCATCATTCAATAAACCTAACTAGACAAAGGTATGCTTTTAAAATGGAGTTTTCCCAGTCCACTGTCAAGTCTAGGTTCCAATGAGCGAAACATTTAAGTATACATCTATTAGAAAATCAAATTGCAAGCCAGGTGTGGTGGTTCACACCTGTATTCCTAGCACTTTGGGAGGCCAAGGTGGGAGGATCACTTGAGCCCAGGAGTTGGAGACCAGCCTGGGCAACATAGAGAAACCCCATCTCTACAAAAAATAAAAAAATTTACCCAGGCATGATGATGTATGCCTGTAGTCCCAACTACTTGGAGGCTGAGCTTGGAGGGTGGCTTAAGCCTAGGAGGTTGAGGCTGCTGTGAGCCATGATCATGCCACTGAACTTGAGCCTGGGTAACACAGGAAGACCCTGTCTCAAAAAATATATATATCAAATTGCTCTTAAGGTCATATCTACCAATCATCAATGGAAAAGCAGTATATATTTTCTCCTACCATGTTGCTATTGTGGTAAGCTGAGGGAGGATGGGTAGGGTCAAACCCCAAAACACCCTCTGTGAAGAATAGACAAAAATGAATTCTTTCTACAAATTTAATCAACTGAGGAAAAAGATTGGAAAAACCACTAAGAGGCCTCCTCTGAAACTGCCATCTCATGGTTCCCTTGTTTTGAGCAGGGCTGCCCCACATTGTCATTGTTCACTAAATCTGAGGGTGTGTGTAGACTGGCTTTTTGTAGACTTTTCTAGAGGGACTAGTTGAAAAACACATGGCTTGGAGTCAGCTCTGGACTATTTCATCAACACCAATTTGCTAGCTAGCACTCTCCTCCCTAGTCTGTAGCCCTTCATGAGCCAGATATGTCCCTTTGCAATACTTCCTTTCTAAAATAAATGATGATTATGGAATGTAGAATATAAAGGTTATGCAATTGATTCTAATGCCAGAATCAACCCAGGCCCTGAAGTCGCTGCTTCATCTTAATTATCATCTTCTAGTAAGCATCCATTTTGATCAGGGTACCAAAGCCAGGCTACGATGGATCACATCTTATCATGCGTGCTTCCTTCATTACTTCTGTCAACAGACATTGAATGGGTGCCTATGCCGCCTTTGTGTCTTTTTTTTTTTTTAAACAGTGCATGAAATAAGGATGTGAGGGCAGATAGTTTATTTAGGAGATGATTCCAGGAAACAGGGATAAGGAAGTAGGAAAAATGAGAGAAGAAAGAAAAATAAAACAAAAGATTGTGTAGGTTAGCAGTAGGGACCTCAACCCCCCTAAAGAATTTCTAAGAAATTATGTGCAATAAAGGTCCCCAAACTGTTTCCTGTGGACCAAACCTGTTTTTCATGAATAAAGTTTTATTGGCACAGGGCTGCACCCATTTGTTTACATGTTGTCTGTGGCTGCTTTTGTGCTACAATGGCAGAGCTAAGTAGCTGTGACAGAGACCACATGGCCTAAAATATCTAAGTAGATATCTGGCCCATTACCAAAAGAGTTTGCTGACCCCTAGTATAGAACTTGTCTGAGACTTGTCCTTCTGAAGGATGAAAGCTGAAGTATTTAGTCACTGACCCCTTTCCATTGTTTCCCAGGAGCCCACCTGGACTGCATCTGAGCAATTTAAAAGAGCTCTCTGAGACAGAAAAGTAGGGAGACCTCAGGCCTCTTGATGTGAGACTGCCAGTAGACCTAGACTGTACACCATGGGTATGTGACTAGCACAGGTTGGCCAATAAGGGAGTATTAAAGCAGCTGCTACAATACAGTTATCCTGCAAGTACTGTATTAGCCTCTTCTCGTAGACCAATATTTGTTTTTCTTTGATTAACAAGAAATCTCTACTGTTGTCCTTTTACCATCATCCAGAAAGTTCTGATTATCATAGACATCTATTATTAGGCGTTTTGAAAGTTTGGTGTGTGTGTATGCATGCATGAAACAGTAGGTTTTCTCTGAAGTTAATTTTACAAAATAAACTTGACAATTTGCCCAAATAGGAACATCTATTCATAGCTACAGACTAAGAGACAGGGCTAATAGGAGGTCCATTCTAACCATTTAGGTCTCCTAAATGATGACATATACATGACAGCAAGGGCAAGCTATATGGAGCTTAACATTTTCTTGAAGAACAATTTTCCATTTGATGTTGCTTTAGATGCTCATTGTCAGTAATTATGTGTACAACTGTAATGATTTCATAATCAATGTTAGAAGTACTTTGAAATTGAATTATATAAGAATGACAGGTGGGTTAGGTGCTACAATGCTGCTGCCCTGGGACTAGAAATAGAGGTGGTCAGTTAGAGCAGGCAAAGCAATGGAGCCAGAATGAAAAGACAAAATGGAATTTAGCAAATTCTAGTTTTACATTCCAATTTAGGAAATTTAGAGCCCCTCCTTTACAATTACCCAAAGTGAGACTTTAAGACCAGTGATTGGTTTACCATATCCTCCACCATAGGTAATCACCATTTATTTCTCTAAGTGTACTATATATTTCCAGTAGTTAGATAGTATTTGTAATCATTATAGACAGCATTTCTTTCAAGTGATTGCCTCTGAAAACAGAAATTAGAATGTGGGGAATCTGGAGTTAGAACAACATTGTCATCTACTCAAACTTTCCTTCTAAGGCAGGAACGCTGTCTATACAATTTCTGGTTGATGAGCATGGCCATGGTTGGATAAGGTGGTCATTTCTTTGTCAGAATCTCCATGAAAAAAATGTCATTGATTTGGAAAATTTACACAGTCCCAAGCCAGGAAGAGTTTCCAGTCTTAGAATTGCTGATGGAAGAGAAGGATCTGGTAAGATAGTTCCTGATTGTATTTTGCTTCATGTGTTAGTATCTTAATGGCCACTTGGCTCCCAGCTCAGCAGCACTAGGGCCAAATGTCTTGGTGGCACAATGTAAGTGAGGCTGGATTTTGTTATACAACAGTCTAAAACAGAAGCCTTTCCAAACCCTAAGACAAATGTGTCCTGCCATTGGTTAGAAAACTCTCAACGTTTCACCACTGCCCTGTGTACCTCTAAACAAATGCTTTGTTGGATTTCAAATGAGGTTTCACAAATTCAGTGAAATTGTCTTTGATGCCATACTTTTAATATTTGAAGATCTGCATTTTTAATAAGCATTTTCTTGGGAGAGTTGTGAGTTTTAATGTTGAATGAAGAGATAGATTGAGAAATAAATGCAGTGCCTAGAATGCATGATTATTGCAGGTTGTTGTCATTATTGAGAACAAGCCAAAATAAGAAAAAATATTTAATATAAAAAACAACTTCTGGCAACAAAATTATTCTTCTCAGTGGAATCTGCCACATCTATTTGGAAGTACAGAAAGGGTAGAGAGTGTGCATAAGTTTTATTGTCAGACGGGAACTCTGGGCTCCATGCCTGGGTAGACCCATCAACTTCCCTGCTCTGTATTCTCATTTCTTCTCTGGAGAATGACCAGTATACAGATGAGTTTTCTTCCTACCAGGTTTTGGGTATCTATAAAATACTTTCAAGTTATATTCTCCAGGGGACTGTCTTTTGACTTCTTATTCCCAAAAGAGATGACTGCCCTAGTTGGAAGAGGTGGAAAGGGAGGAGAGCAAGAATGGTGAAAATGTATTTCAAGTCTGAGTAATTTTGGATTTATCAATATAATCTCAATGCAAAGGGAGCATTAGAACTGAGAATATAACCCTTTTTCTGAGGATAAGTTTTTTCGGTTTATGTTCTCAGAAATGCCTGTAAGAATAAACAGGCACACAAAATATTATGCCAAGAAAAAAACAGAGCTGATACATTTTCCAGTGCTGCTTTTGTTCCTCTTAGAAATCCCTGCAATGAAAAACAAAAATGACAAGGATCATACTTTTACACTGTGTGATTAAGAGACTCTTTTGCCTCCCTGAATGCATCCATGGTCTTCACTCAGCAGGCCTAACAGATTTTCCTATGTTTCCTTTTGATTTCTGTCTTGCCCAGAAGTTTTTTCCCTATGATCTGTTCTTACTGTTCTCTTCTGTGATCTCTGAAAATACATTGGTTTCTTTAGAACTTAACAAGAGTCAAAAGAACATTCATTTTTGAATGCTTGCAGTCTTCAAATCACAGAGAAAGAAAGAAAGAAAAGAGGGCAAGAACCTCTGTTAGTGAGGGACATAGAAAAGACAGTCTTCTGCACTGTCTGAAAACCATGCTTAGTGGAATACACAATGAGTGCTAAATCCATTTGCAAAACTAGTTCCTTCTTCCTAAAAGAATAGCAAGGGAAAGAATGGCTAGAGTTGAGCAAGAGGCAACTGGGTAGACATATTGAGAATGGTAGAGTCAGTGGAAGGAACATAGAAATTTTGTTTTTTAACCAGTGTTGATATGTTTGAACCACCTCAGTTTTGGAGACTTCTAGTTAGCTCCACCTTTTCTCTGCTTCTGAGTTAACAATGGTCTCCAACAATTAGAAGCATGTGTATGTCTGTTGCTACAGAAACTGTCATGTGTGCCTGCTATATGAGTGCATGCTTGCTTGCTTGCTTGCTCAGGAATATGAATTATGCAGCCCTAAGTCAGTTGTTGGAAATACCAGTGAAAAGGCAATTGTGTTTCATCATGACTTCCAAGGCTTACCATTAATGTATTCCCCCACCCCCCCAAAAAAAAGAAGTAGTTATGATCATAGACCCTGGCTGGTTCAAGTAGCTACAAGACAGCTTTACCTCTGACACATGCTCCATTGTATCAGGTCAACTTGTGCTACGCAATAGGCTTGTTAATCAAATTTCCAACATGGTTCTTTTTACAACTGAAGAGTGGATTTCTCCTCAAGATGAAAGGCTCACAGCACAGCTTTGGGTTGTATCTACTAAGAAAGTGTTCATTTCTCGCCATTGTTTCTTTGCATTTTAGTAGCAGAAGACCACTCTGGTTGACATTTTAACTGCCTATCCCTGTTGGGTAAGACTCCATGCTGGGAAATTGTCAAAATGTTGTGGCTTTATTCTCAACATGATAGTCCACAGCACAAAAGTGCCCAGTCTGAAGTATGAAAATAGATTAAGATAAAATTCTAGTTTATGAACCATTAGGAAAAATTATACATTTTACTTTTAAGAAATGGAAAGTGCTTTCTGAGGTTCAGCCAAGGGATCTAGCACTACTATTTTTTAATTAAGATGACACTTCACTTGTTTTCATGCAACATTAAGTTAATCTGTTCCAATTTAATGCAAATATGGTGGAAGGAAAACATGCATGGTGTTCTACATAAGATCCTTTCTATGAGTAAATCAGAGCTACATGTTTTAGAAAAGATCAAAAGTATTAATAAAACAGAGTATCCCCTGGTTTCATCTGGGTTGCAGGATACTGATTTCTAATTTATGGGTACTTTTCCCATCTCTTCATGAAAAGGTCCATTTTGTGCAGGGCATAGAGTAACAAATGACAATCAAATATAAAAATGGAATTACCAAAATGAAATAAGTGAAGATGTGAATCAGTGAATTTGCAAGAAATACTAAGTTTTGTGAATTAGTGAGAAATCTCACTTATTAGAATCACCCCACACATCATGGGATGTGCATGAATTTTATCTCAACATATTGAATGAATTAAAGGAGGATTTACCTTACTTTATTTTCAGCAAACGTGTGTAAATTTTTTTGTCAGGGATAAATAAGTGGTTTAGATCCAGCTGTATCTACTTGAAATGGTATCAAAGAGCTAGAAAAAGTTACGCTTTTGTAAGGAATATTTTTGAACAGACCACAAAAGAGATGCCATGCAAAGACATTAAAAACTATCAGCAAGAGTGCATAAAATGAAAATTTAACAAAGGAACATGTGAGGAGGTATCATATCTCAATTTGATGTTACCATGATTATGGCTGTGTTGATGGGAGTACTAAGCACCCAACACTCCAAGAATATTGTGTGTCTGTATTCAGGACCTATGCAGAGTTAGGATGATGGAAAATCTTACAGAAATGAAACTTCGTTTGGGTGAAGTTATTTAATTTTCACAAATACCTGTGTATTGTCACATAATTGGAGGTTTACAAGCAACAGATATACCCAAAGTGGAACCCAAGGGGAGTGAATATTCTAGCTACATCATCACCCTTTTACTATAGAATCTCAAGCATAAGTCACCATGATACCATGGATCAGGTAGGTGTCTGCTCTTTTATTCCCTTGAAAGCACACAAAAATTTTTGGAAAGATGCCCATAGAGAGTGAAATATCCTAAAAACATGTGTTGATCTTACAAGGAAAGGAACATTATAAATAAGTGTTGTATTGTACCAGTTTCACATCGTCTGTACAGGGTACATTGGATGTGAGCATGATCAAACTTAAGTCCTTTAACATTTGATACATTCTAATGAACAACTGCAGCCCAAATTTGGAAAAAAAAGAGAGTTCTCTGATACCCTAAAAAATGTCAATTTGGAAAGTGATTGTTTTTAAAAGCATGGTGGTTCTTTTCCACTTTAAAATGAAATTGAGTCATTTCATTTGCTAGAATAACTTGGACCTTGGGTGCAGCGTTGAAATCTAAAATTTTGGTCATCACTGGGAAATCAGAAAGTAGAGCTTAATGGTTTGGATATATGAAACTAACAGAGTTTTTTTTTGTTTTGTTTTGTTTTGTTTTGTTTTTTGAGACAGAGGCTCATTCTGTCACCGAGGCTGGAGTGCAATGGCGCAATCTCGGTTCACTGCAACTCCCCAGGAGTTGCAAACTCCACCTTCCAGGTTCAAGCAATTCTCTTGCCTCAGAGACAAGAGTAGCTGGGATTATTGGTGCACACTGCCTCACCTGGCTGATTTTTTGTATTTTTTAGTAGAGTTGGCTAATGTTTTGTATTTTTTAGTAGAGACAGGGTTTCACCATTTGCCCAGGCTGGTCTCAAACTCCTGAGTTCAGGCAATTCGCCCTCCTCACCCTCCCAAAGTGCTAGGATTACAGGCATGAGCCACCGCGCACAGCCTCCTTTCTTTCTTTTTGAATTACCTTGAAAAACTATGCTTCTACAGAAAAAAAAAAGTTATTCCCAGAAGGTTATGATTTTTCAGGTTGAGGTAGAACGGCTTTTGTAATTACTTTCTTGAAGTTAAACACTGGCAAATACTCAAGATGCAGCAAGATGATGAGTATTTCAAGTGCAACCTTAAAATAAGGCTAATGAAGAGACGAATAAAATCTTTGAAGTTATTTAAAATGAATTATCCACAGCTTTTTTATAATTGGATACCCTATGTAAAGAAATATGAAGGCATCGCTTAGGTGAAAACATCCAGAGGTGGCTCACCTGTTATTGGAAGACTTTTCCCTCAGATAGTTGACATAGAGCAGTGAGAACACTGCTGCCCCTGGAGACAAAAACTATCAGCCATTTCACCTGGGACCAGTTTATTATCTCTGAGATGGAAATACTGATTTCCCCTCCCTAGTCCAGTGATTAGTATCAGATGAAATGACTGCTGTGAAAACACTTCATAAAGGGAAAGCTGTGATCCCAGATGCAGTATTAAGATACAGGTATTACAAAATCCAATAAGGAGCCAGTCAGAAGGGAGCCACAGTTAAAATCAGTATATTGGTGAAAATAAAGCCCTCTTCAGAGTTTCTGAATGACCAGTAAAAATCACTCTCTCTGAGAAGGTAGAGCTGTCAGCCTGTCTTCCTGTTTAAACACAATTGGAAATTGTGGTAACATCTCTATATTCTGTACTTGCTTTTCCCCCAATTTAATAACCATCTATATAATGACCAAAATGTCATTTTTTTCATAATAAATAAGTACAGTTACAGCCACTGATGAGCCCATGTTCAGGAGTATTTAAGATTTTACCTCCATACCACCTGCCTTCATTAAATTGCCCTTGCATTGGAAAAACATAAATTATTCACTAACAAACATTGCTGATTGGCTAGATAGCTATGCTGTTTTTCTTTCAGCAAAAGAGTAAAAGAACTGACATCTTCGTGGCTAGGCTCACACACATTAAACATGAATTAGTTGTGTTTGTGAATGAACATAAACATGCTTTATTTTAATTCTAGTACTATTTTATAATAATTTGTGTTCATTTCAGATATAATTGTAACCAATAAGATAGAAACCTGTCTCTAAAATTCCCTTGGGAAAATATATTTATATTTTCCTGAGACCATGTATGAGAAGTTCAAGCTCAGTTAATAAGGTCTCCCATTCACACATCCCTCCCTGAAGCTGTTAAATGTAGCTTCTACATTTATCACATTAGAAGTCTTCTTCCTCAGAAGAATCTTTCTTTAGCTCCCTGTTACTACTGAAAACAAATTCAGAAACCTAGCTTTAGGCTTCTAAGCCCTCATTGGTTACCTCTCTCATATGTGTGTTTATCTAGTCATCCATCCATCCAAGCAACGAATATTTATTTATTATCTAATGTCTTTTGCTAGATGTTTCAAAAAACACCAATTAAAGGCTTCCTTCTCCTGTTGATGTTTCGTTCATGGAAATTTTTCTCCTGCACTTTTCATTAAATAAGCTGCTGTTCTCCTAATGGATAGCACTGAAATCAGCTCTTAGATCTTCAGAACATTCTCCTCAACTTATTTTACCAGTTTCTGTGAGTATTTCAGGACCTAAGCTGAGTCTGCCATTTCTCACTATGAGATGAGATGCCTGACAGAAACAGACATGTCAGTGCTTGAGTGGGAGCCACTCTCTGTTAACAAGCCACATTCTACTCTGAGGATAGAGGCTGAAAAATTAAGAAACACAAAGCCGGTTTTTCAAGTGCTTATGAGTAATGGAGCAAAAATAAATACAATAAGAAGTGTGAAAAATGCACTCACAGAAAATACCTAAAGTGAAACTGATAAACAGTTTTAAAGAACTTCAGTAAAGCATGAGTAGAGGTCGGGGGGATTCTATCAAGAAGTTAGGTGACTGGATACTTTGGACAAATCAAAAAAGACCACACAGGAAGGGAGTGCGAGCAGGGTTTAGAATTGTCAGGCAACAGGATGACTCGATTTGGCAATCCCTAAAGCAGGGATGAGAATTTTAGCAAAGTCAGAAGTGCACACAAGCCCCGAGTTTGCCTTGCTGGTATTTTGGCCAGGGAACAAGGAGATTTGAGGACAATGAGTTTTAGATGCTCACTGTTGTGCTTTCATGGAGGAGAACTCTGCAGCTCCCAACTTCCCATTCTGTCTCCTTTTCTATGCTCTCTCTTTATAGCAGGGTTTCCCAACCTTGGCACTCTTGACAGGTGTCTCACATCCTGTCAGCTAATGCTTCACCAGCCAAGCAAGTCATGTGACCAAGTGAAGGGGTCAGAAAGTTCACTTGGTCCACCATGAGGTGATGACAAAAACGTGGATAGATAATGCAGCTCCTGGGGAGTTAAAAACTGAGAACAACAACTCTATCTACTGCTGACCCCTAGTGCACAAATTAGCCACAGAAATGCACTGTCACTTAAAGCTGTACTGGGCATAATTTGAGCTTCAAAACAGAGACAAGAAATCATATAATGAAAAATTAAGACCCTATATTGTATTTATCAATATTAAAAATATTGCTACTGCTGGCCATTGATAAACTGCCAAGGTAAGTTGCCCACAAACCCTGTGTTTGCCATGACGAATCCTGGGGGTCAGTGGTGTCTGGTCAAATCTATTTGCCATCACTAATGGTGAGAAGCTAGGTTTGTGACAAGTACAGTTTTAGCCACACTTAAAACTACACAAGAGAACCCAGTATAAAAGCTAAGTTTCTATGATTCAAAATTCTTAAGGCAATCATCTTTTTTTTTTTCCCCCAAATCTCATGATTAAAACTTGGAAGTGCTCTTAAACAAAGACCTGTTGTCAGTAAAAACACCTTGTTGGTGGGTTAGCATGGAGCCCAAGAACTCTGGTCATGGAGCACAGCTATCCATAGGCTCATCCTGAGGTTTTCTCTCCTAGAATTTAAGAAAGTGTAGCTTTAGTCATCAATTATGTGAAAGCCTCTGTATGCTGGGCATCTGAGAACTGCTGGGCAGACATCAGTCTTTTCAGCTGGGTTCTTTCCAGCTGCCTCATTGAATACAAAGGCAAGTTATGAATATTGAAAGTGCCTTGAGATTAGGAACCATGTGTTAAACAGTGAGATTTTTAAGAATAATTCATATTTAGCAACAAATGAGTTTGTATTGCACTCTATTTGTTGACAAATATTTGTTGCATGCTTATGACATGCAAGTATAATTTTGTAATGTGTGTACATACCTAATTCAACATTATGACTGTTTTGATGAGCTAGCTACAAAATGTTTTTGGTACTACATTTGTTTATAGATTAAAAGGGCCAAAAATGATTGGAGGAATTTACAGTGTTTTGTTTTCTTTTTCCTCTCTCCAAGTAGAAATGGTAAGAACTACACATTTGCATTCCCAGTAGAATTCTAAAATAGTTTTAGGGTTCTTGCCCTAGGGAACCCCATGAAAAATTAGAGCACTCAACCGCCTATGGCAAGGTAGGGACAGGTGGCATGGGCAAGTGTCTCCAGGCTCTCAGTTTCCACTGTGCCCTTGCAACACCTGGCCCAGTGGAAACATGCTGGCAATACCATCATGACCCTTAGGGACATGTATTTTAATTTTAAAACAAAGCGATGTGTATGGCATGTCCCTCAATTGGCACTATCTGCTCCCAGGAAGAAGGAGGTCTCTGGAGTAGGCCAGGATGTTGGTTTCCATGGAGAGAGCATTCCAAGGACAGGAACTGGCAGGGAAGGACAGGCCCTAAGAAACCAGAGTAGGCTGGGCATGGTGGCTCACTCCTGTAATCCCAGCACTTTGGGAGTCCGAGGCAGGCAAATCGCTTGAGCCCAAGAGTCCAAGACCAGCCTGGGAAATGTAGCAAGACCCTTCTCTCTACAAAAAGTAAAAATAAATCAGCTAGGCATGGTGGTGTATGCTATGCCTGTGGCCCCAACTACTCAGGAGGTTGCAGTGGGAGGATGACTTGTGTCCAGGAAGTCGAGACTGCAGTAAGCCATGATCACACCACTGCTCTCTAGCCTTAGTGGCAGAGCGAGACCCCATATCAAGAAAAAAAGAAACCTGAGTAAAGTATGTATACTAGGGGTGGGGAAAATCCTTTTTGTCTTTAGTGTGTCAAGAGAGAAGCAGTTTTTTAAAAAGTGCAGTCACAGGATTTGAATTAGACAAACCTAGGTTGAAATGCTGGCTACATTGGCTTCATAGCTGGATAACTTTGAGCAAGTGGTCTGGCAGTTTTCTCATCTTTGAAATGAGGAAAGGAATAATGACCTTGTCTGCTTGTTTAGATGGCAAAATGTGATAATTTTTATAGATTCCCTTTTAAAAGTGTAGACTGAAAAGCCTAAAGACTTAGCTTATAAGGCTAATTTGGATACTTAACTAACTAGCTTGATCACATATTGTAAGTTTTGAGAATCAATTGCCTCATCTATCACAGTGGAGTAGGGGAAGAGAGTCATAAAGTTTTCAAATGCCATCAATGAAATGCAAGTATGACTGTTAATAATATAGGAGTGGAAAAAGTGAAACATTTGCAGAATTATCCAAGGAACCCAATAAAGCATCTGAAATAGATACTAAACTTAAAAAGAAAGCATAAACCAAATTTGTGATTTTTCCCCATTATGCCTCTTCAACATAGGACAGTGGCAGATTTTAAACTATATTTATATGAAAGAATTACTCTCAAGAGATAAGAGCCATCCTTCTGTGTTTGATAAAAATTAAGGATGAGGTCCAGAAGAAAGGGATGGGGGAAGTAAAATACAAGAATGTGGACATATTGTGATGTAAATGAGCAGCAGTCTGTTCCTATATATATATTTTTTGAGACAGGGTCTCACTGTGTTGCCCAAACTGGAGTGCAGTGGCACAATCATGGCTCACTGCAGCCTTGACCTCCTAGGCTCAAGTGATCTTCCCCGCCTTGGCCTCCAGAGTAGTACTACAGTTGTGCCATGCCTGGCTAATTTTTTTACTATTCATAGAGACAAGGTCCCACTGTGTTGCCCAGGCTGGTCTCAAACCCTTGGGCTCAAGTGATCCTCCCACCTTGGCCTCCCAAAGTATTGGGGTTATAGGTATGAGTCACTATATCAGGCCTGTTCCTAGTTCTTTTTAAGTCTTAGGATGCAGCTGTCTTTACCCTCTGGTGTGGTATCTCTACTAGGAAATGGGTCCTTCCTTTGCAGAGGTTGGGGAGATTGATGAGATAATATCTGCAGAATAGCCTAATCTCCTTGGGAGATTAAGGCTCCCTCTGCAAGTGTACATTTTGATCATTATGACTATTTGTGCCTCTGTGAAATACTGCCAAAGAGAACAAGAAGAGCCTGCCAGAAAGAGAAATTTTCCTAGGGTGAGAGATGAAAAAGAAATGGAATGAAAGGTGAGATTTTAAAAAATAGGAAAAGAAAGAAAAGTAATTGCAAGAAGAAAATGAGAACAATTATATAAACAGAGATTGGATTCAAGGACACATGGCCAAAATCCCAGAATCAGAGGAAGGCTGGTGGTGGGTAAGAAGAAAAACACAACGAAACCTTTGAGAGTTAAAATGTTGAATTCTCCGGGGTGATCAGAGAAGTTCCAGAATAGAAACTTCGGGCAGGCACTAGAGAAATGAAAAGAAATGAAAAAAAAAAAAAGCAAAATTTCCAGTAGGTCTTTGCATTTTTTCCTCTTCTCTCTCCTAGGAGAGATTTTTCTATCCTAAAATATTAAATATCACTGGGAGAAATATACATGGAATATAAATAGTAATTATGATTTTTGAGCCTATTAAAAATGACTATTATGTTTCTTATATACAGTGCCCTTTCTTTTCAATGCATTCACCTGCACTCTAGACAAAGCTACTTTCAGAGTGCTCCCTCTTTTCACTAAAATGATATTGCCCTGGACCAGGTTGTCTTGTGGATCATAGCTGATGAATGGCATGCTGTCTGTGGATAAGGCAAATGGTCTTAATGATTTCAAGAGTCCACATCAGAAACGTTTATCACAGCAATGGAGCTAACAGACTGTTCACGTGCAAACATTGATGGATTGGACAGTCACATTTCTATTTGCTCAGAGATGGAAATAATTTCATGCTGTTTAAGATTGTTTTTTAGTAAAACAAAAAGAAGCCTAAGAACAAACACGAGCTTTGGTATGGATATTTTCCCTAAATAAACTTAGCAGTCGATCAGTTTTGCACTTGTTTGTTGTGGATATAAATTAGGATTGTGGTTTTTTTTTTGCACCATAAACATTTTGAGACCCACAGAACAGGCAACTTGTGGTCTTGAGACACTGTTAAAGAGGTAGAGGGTCAACTCAGGTAGTAATACCCAATACCTTTAGGGCAGCCCTTCTTGCTTCCTCCTTATTGCCTGGAGGAAGACGGGGAGGATGTATTTCTGGAACAGTCATTCCTGGATACTGGTTCATTGGAAGCTTCCCAGTGATGTGGCAGGTGAATAATTTACCCGACTGCTTTAGGCAGCTTGCCAGCCCTGCTGTGGCCAGCTTTTCTATTGCCAGGATTCATAGTTACTACCCCTCTACTTCCCCACTCTCCCACCTAGCCCCCAACCCCTGCCCCTTAGCTTTTCCCCTTCTAGGAGTTTCCACATTTGTACCTGTTTTAAGAAGTATCCAACTAAGTCAAATACTTATTCTCCCACATCAGACCTTCCCTGTAAAACATGTAAGCAAATACTTTTAGCTTACCATTTGTTGACTAGATGATGACTTTTAAGTACAATTGACCCTTGAACAACTCAGGGATTAGGGGTGCTGACTTTCATGATACACCAAAACTCAACTACGAATGGCCTACTATTGACCAGAAGCCTTACTGATAACTGTAAACAGTGGATTAACACAGATTTTGTCTGTTTCATGTATGATAAACCATATTCTTACGATAAGGTAAACTAGAGAAAAGAAAATGTTATTGGATAATCATAAGGAAAATTTATTTACTATTCATTAAGTAGAACTGAATCATCATAAAATTCTTCATTCTTATTGTCTTCATGTTGAATAGGTTAAGGAGGAGGAGGAAGAGAAGTGATTGGTCTTGCTGTCTCAGGGTGGCAGAGGCAGAACAAAATCCCTGTATAGGTGGATATGTGCAGTTTAACCCTATGTTGCTAAGGGCCAACTGTATTCACAGAGCCCTGAGGAAACTAACAAGGAAAATATAAAACATTTGTTTCACCTCGAAAGAACTGAGAAACCTGATGAGGAAGAAGAGACTCATTTAAACATCCATGTTAGATATTTACAGTCAATGAAACTAGAAGGGCTTTTAGAGACAGCCTAGTTTAACCTCCACATTAACTGTGGCTTAAGGAGATGAGCTGACTTCCTGATTCTTAATGTAGTTCTTGTGTTCATTTAACAAATATATGTGGGTGCCTAAATAAGATCACAAATTCCCTGCTTAAGTCAGCTAACAGAGCCTAGACCTGATAGACAAGTCACCACACAAATTAACAAAAAGAATGTGGGTTGTGAAGAAATCTGTGGATAAAACACCTAACCTTGCTCCAATAAAATTATAACTTGAACCACATATGTTATTGTAAATTTTCTGTTAGCTGTATTTTAAAAATAAAAAAAACTGATGAATTTTTCTTTTAATATGTTTTGCTTAACCCAATGTATCTAAAATATTATTTCAACATATAATCAATTTATAAAAAATATTGAGACTTTTTATATTTTTTCTTCCTACTAACCATTAGAAATCTGCTGTGTATTTCAGATTTACAGCACGTCTCAATTCATACTTGCCACATTTCCAGTGTTCAGTAATTACCTATGATGAGTGGCTACCATATTGGGCAGAGCAAGTTGATGGAAAGTTTCTTGGAGGACGAACAATTAAACCAGAATAATAAGTTATTAGTTGGCAGAATGAATGAAGAATGGAGAGTTGGAGAAATTTTCTAGGTCTGAGACACCAGCAAGCTGAAACATTCCAAGGTTAAAGAAGGCAGTATCTTGGAGAAAATGCGTGGAATTCATTGTGGCCTCTTTTGAAGAACAGGGTAGCCATTTATAAAGATGGGGAAGGTAGGTAGAGAGGTACGTTTGGGGGAATGAACATGAGTTCAGTTTTGGATGTGTTGAATTTAAGATGTCTGTGGACAACCATGTGGAGGTGTAAGATGGTTAAAACTATAGGAAATAAGAGAACCCACTGCAAATTGGGCTATAGCACAGAAGCTTCATAAGGGAGGTCAGAGTGTCACCATCATTTTAAAGGCTGGATACTCAATGTCATTTACTCTAGAGAACTGCAGGTTATATTGAGTTGGAGTTCTCAGCTTTTGCCATTCAACATGGAGAAACAGAGACAACAAAGTTTAGCATTAAAATCATCAAAAGTTTATGGATCCTAATTTATCATTCACACCTCATTGTCTTCTATAAACAAAGTAGGATTTCTTGTTATAGTTTCTTGTTATGCTAGAATGACATTTAGATATAGAATGCAGACCTTTTATTAGTATATAATATTCTAATCCTTCATGTAATCAAGGTTCATTTTGTGTGTTATAGGGGAATTTTATAAATTTTAGGCTGTTATTAAGAAAGATCATTCACAAAATGCAGAAGTTTTACTGTATAATTTTGTGAACCCATGCTGAAGTCAAATTAATTTTAAGCATCACACTTATTAGCCTTTTTTATCCAAATTATTTCTGTTTTTAAATATCCTCTAAATTTATGTACAAATTTCTGATATAGAATCTAGGTATGAGAAAAATTTTAAAATTTAGAATTTTTTATTGGGTAAAATCAAATGAAAGACAATGCTATATCTATAAGTATTACCTTTAAATAAATTTAACATTTCTTCTGTGAAATTAGCAACTAGTAGGACGTGTACAGGCTTATAGGACTCACAACTGCAAAAGAATGGAATTTGTAGGGCTGGTATAATGAAAGTAAGTGAATGAAATGCTGAGCTTTAGAAAATACAATGGATGAATATGACCATTCATTGTGAAAGAAAGGATTTGACTTAGTCTCCCTTCTAGAGGCAATGACAGAAGATATATCTTTTTATTCCATTCTTTAAAAGTTACAAATATAAAGGAGGAAATTTTTAAAGAAAGAAGAAAATTAATTGCTTATAAGATGCAATTACTTCCTCTATTTCCTGCTGGGTCTTTAGAGCCCAGCTAAGACTGTAAAATACCAGATGAATGGGATTGGTGGAGCAGAAGGAGAAATACACAGCCCATAAACCAGCATGCCAATGACTGTGCCATTGGGTTGTATGCATTGGAAAGGGCAGAGACTGTGCTCTTTATCTCTGCTGCAGCTTGGAAGTAAAGATTCACCAAGGACTGCCTGTGTTAATATCAAGTATTTTATGTCTGCAATTCATTATGAAGAATCTTGCAAAATCCCTGTCAAACAAAATGGCTATCAGAGCCACTTTTGTTTTGTTGCCAAAAGGACCATTTGGTTTCTGCTCATTTGGTTACAGGTATAATCAGATAT
This sequence comes from Cebus imitator, assembly GCF_001604975.1. Classification (NCBI taxonomy): domain Eukaryota; kingdom Metazoa; phylum Chordata; class Mammalia; order Primates; family Cebidae; genus Cebus; species Cebus imitator. The sequence goes on from NW_016107716.1 coordinate 499,202, forward strand.
TTGCTTATTGCTCTCGATAATATCACCATCCTCAATATGATGGTTTCAGTTATGCCCTAGAAAAACCTCTAGAGTTCAGTTTGACTCAACTGTGTTCATTGAGCTTTAAGTTTAGACAAATCCCTACACCTGTGGCACATGACATAAATGAGTAAGGAGGCTCAGAACCTAAGATAACTAGTAGAACTTATAACACAGCAAGTGAAGCCACATGGACTCGTGCAAATGGTGGCCCTGGAGATCAATCCGTCAGTCATTGAATTTCTCCCCCTACCTATGTATGTATCTTTAGTTGACTGTAATAGAAGATGCAATTGAAGGGCTGTGAGGAAGGTACTTACTACTCAACAGCAGGGATTGGCAAACTTCTTTTGTAAAGGCCCAGATGGTAAATATTTTAGGCTTTGCAAGCCATACAATCTCTGTCACACTGTTCAATTCTGCCGTTTTTGTGTGAAAGCAGCAATAGATGATACTTAAACAAGCGGACACTGGGCCAAGGCCACCAGATGTAGTTTGCTGAGCATGATGTGGAGAGTAGAAGGAGGAGGTGCCATTATTAGATGTAAGAGTCAAGCCTTTGTGAGGGAAGTAGTACAAGAAATGGTTCTAACAGGATGTGTAATATTTCTGTAGGGATATCTATTTTCAATCTACTTTATTCTTGGTTGTTCTCAAATTATTTTGTGTATAATAGTTTTCTGTCATCAACATTTGTACATGTTCTTCGAATAGTGGGGCAAAGTGATCATCTTGCATTCCTACTGAGTTTAGATGAGTTCCAAGATGAGTTCCAATATAGGCTCAATGAATCTTTTTGGAGAAGAATAAGGTAGGGTCCTCAGGGGAAGTTTCTCAAAGCTTTCAATCTGATTTGCTAAAGAATCAAGTCATAGCCAAAGATTAAAGACAAGCCACGTTTTCTGTATTGTATGTGGAGTTGTGGATGCTGATAGACCTTCTTACATAAATGCTTAACCCAGGAGTCTGCCCGGAGAAGGAAATCCTAGACTACAAGGGAGGCTCTCTGTTAACGTTAGAAGGAAGTGAATTAGAGCTTCATTTAATGGGTGGTCATCATGCTCATGTATTAAAAATCTGAAATCAAAGCCAACAGTTCAAGAGCAGCCTGGCCAACATCATAAAACCCCATCTCTACTAAAAATACAAAAATTAGCTGGGCATGGTGGCATGCACTTGTAATCCCAGCTACTCAGGAGGCTGAGGCATGAGAATCACTTGAATCTGGGAGGTGGAGGTTGCAATGAGCCAAGATGGCACCACTCTACTCCAAACTGGGTGACAGGGAGACTATGTCTCAAAAAAAAAAAAAAAATCTGAGATGACTATTAATGCGAAGTGCAGGTATTGTTTAGGAGATATATTTTGTTTTGTTTTGCTATGTGTGGTCAAACCAGTTCTCATTAATTCTTTTGCCTTGACCTGGGTCTCCCAAGGTCAGTATCAGGTAATGAATGGGAGCCAACTTTCATCTTGACAAATCCCTGCCAGGCACGGAGCCCCAGGCTGAATTCTCCAGCAGGGATAGTTAACATCCTGTTTTAGGAATGTATAAAGGCCTGGCAGAGATTTGCCAGGATGGAAGTCAGCATCCACTCCTAACCTGACACTGACCTTGGGAGACTCTGCTCAGGCTGTGCTCCCTGAGCCAGCAGCTTCAACATCAACTGGGAGTTCATTAAAAATGCTGAATCCTGAACCCCACTCTAGACCTACAAAAAGAACCTGCATTTTAACAAGATGCTCAGGTGATTCTTATGCATACTAAAGTTGGAGAGGCCCTGCTATAAGGGGCACTTTTCATTATGAAAAGCTTTTCCCCACTTTTCTAATAAGTGTAACAGCTAGCTGCTAAAATCTCTTTCCTGGAAACATTCACAGTTGCAGATACATTGAGGCTGGAGTTCAAGACCAGCCAGAGCAAGTTTTGAGAACTTGTCTAATAAAAATTTAGCAAGTCATACATGGTTATAATATAGCTCTTTCTCACAATTTGTGACTCGGTGCTCTTTATAAATAAATGTCTTCCTTACTGTGGAAATCACTATTCCATGATATAGAAGTACTGAGAGCTTATTGTCTTCTTAGTGTTTTCAGCCCATTCCNTATGATACTTTTTGTCCTGATTCACAAAATGATTATGTTTGGACATAAAAAGCTACCAGGGCTTACTTGAGCCTATTATGTGGGTTAGGACGAGGAATTTCTGGGTCTTTCTCTGTGTTCAGTGACAACATGCCTATCATTGGAGCAGATGGATTGAAAAATATCAATTAACTCCAAATGGAAGCTGGGTAAGATGGATTAAAACTAAAAAACCCTAAAATGGTTACTAACAGCATCACTTACCTTGCTATAATTTTTTATTGCAAATGTCATAATAAATATAATTGTTATAAAATTTGTTATGAGAACAGAATGGGAAACTATGAATGTTATAAAAGAATTTGGGCCTTTTCTTTCACCTCCCAAGTTTGAGGTAGGCACCATCTCTTAGAGATTTTCTAAAGGCATAAACCATAAATCATCTGTTTTCCCTATATGCAGCAAGGAGGCACTATGGTCATATTTTCAGCTCATACTCAACAACTGCCTCTTCCTCTCTCTACTTTGTGTTAGGTTGTTCACTCTTTCAGGGCAGGGCCTTGTCATCTTTGTTTGTCACAGCTCTATTCATAAAATTCTTCTCAATAAAAAGGTTTCTGAATGAACAAAACAAAAATAAATAAGTGCAGGGTGATATTGGATGGAAAATATCTGCAAGTTGGCTTCCAACACTGCTGGAAAGTCTCCACATTATCCTTATTTATATCTTTTCTCCCTATAATGTTTGCAATTTAAAGACAAAAAAGGAAGAAGAAAAAGAAGAAAATAAAATAGTGATAAATATCTATGTTTGTATCCCCTATGAGGCTTGGTGTACTTTCTATTCTTACACATTTTTGATGACCTTGGAGATGTACAGATATTGAGAAATCTAGTGAAATGATATATTTTCCTTTAACATCTAAGTTGGGAGTATTAAAAAGAATCATTTCAATTTCTACACTTAACTTCAAGTACACATTTGTTCCTTCTGTATTAATAGTTTAAGAAAATTATGGGACACCATGGAACTGCATGATGAATTCAGGGTTGAGATGGGGAGAGACAACAGTTATGTAAATAAATGCAGGAACAAAGCTGTGAATCTCTTCATTAAAGAACTCTAAATGAAAAGCCACCAGAAATCTTTTTAGAATTAGATAAAAATAAAGTACGAGGTTTATGTGTTTTGTTTATATTATAAATAACAGATTAAAAATATTGCAAATGCACTCTAACTCTGGGGAAGGAAGCCAGACAACACATTTTAGCACCAGTGCTTTTAGGTGTACCTAAGTGGGCTGTAACTTTCCATCTTACCTTATTAAGGATATCAGCAGGTTTACTATAAACACCTGTTCTTTAGGGATTCTAATTCAGCAGTAAAGAAAGGGTCTCCAGCAGACACAGAGATAGCAAACCAAACTCAAACATGCTTTTGATAGAAAATAGGCAACTTAGCTCGGAAAACTATCAGCCTTTGGTAGTTTTTTAAAAATGTGAATAAGGCTAAAACAATGGTGGACATTATTAGACGTCATACCGCTTGATAGTAAAGCTATCTGACAACATCACATTTGAAAATCTTTAAATATCAACTTGTGATACTGTTTCCACAAGCCCCAAAGTATCTTGACTTGAATTTTGGAAAGCAGCCACCAGAGTGAGTTTTTTATTATTGTTTTGGACTGCCAGCATATTGCATGTTTGAAATACCATTCATCCAAATAGTGGCCCTATTTACAAGATAAGATCAATGGTTCAGAGATTTAAAACTCTCCATAAATATTCAGGTATGTGATGAGTTGAACTACAATGTTCAATTCTTGGGTCAAATGCTTTGGAAAATAGAATTTTTTTTTCATTTTCCCTGAGTGGTGAACTGTTACTTCGGTGAAAAAAAGAAGTTTTGTACAATTTGTGTATCAGAGTCTCTTCTAGTCCTGTTGAAGATTATGGTCTTTGAGAAAGAAACCTGGTTAGTCAACAAAGGTGAACATTTTGGAGCTTGATGGGACTTCAGAAATCATGTAGTCTGGTCCCCTCATTCTAAAAATAAGAAAATAGAAGGACAGAAAAATAGACGACTTTGTCAAGGTGACACTATAAATCAGAGGTCAGCAAACCATGGCTCGAAGGCCACATATGGATTTGCTTTTGCGAATGAAGCTTTGTTGGAACACAGCTATGCCCATTAATTTCCATATTGTCTATGGCTACTTTTGATACAATGGTGGAGTTGAATAGTTGCTACAAAGAGCCTATGACTCATGAATCTGAAAATAGTTATTATCTGACTCGTTATAGAAGTTTTTTGATCCCTGCTATCAATGGTAGACTTAGAACTTAGCCTCCTGAGAATAGTTTTTAGGAAATATTTTGGTTTTCTTACTCAGAAAAAAAATGTAAGAACTTAATGGAATGGGAGATAACTATTAAATAAATATACTTTTAGGAACCTAAAAGTTTTTAGGCAGAGCCAAGAAGATTAAGTAAACTACAGTCCAGATAAGTAGTTTATATGTTAACCCATAAAAATTCACAAATAATTAAAATAAATGTGCATGTCCCCAGAAAATAGCGAGAGTATAATCTTCACAATGATTGGCTAAATCAGAATATGTTTGAATATTTCATACACAGGTTCAAGGGAAGTCAGTTGGATTTGGCTAAGCTTGGTGAGTAGCAGTATTAGAGTATGAGTCATTCATAAATAAGTGAAATGTGAAGATAAATGTTATCTCTTAAAATGATGAGTGTTTGCAAAAGTGTTTTAATAACACATTTGAAAATTAGATTAGGCCGTTTGGCAGATTCAACCAATGCTGTGTTTCATTAACTCTGTAATCACTGTCAAGTTCTATGACATGATGCATTTGGTGGGTCCTGAGAGCATATACAGGTTCCATATTATGGCGAAAGACAACAGACTGGGTCCTAAATGAAGCAGGAAAAAGCATTTAATGATTGGTATGGGTTAGAGTTGTCTGTGTGGGATAATTTGAGAAATGTAAGGAAGATTTACCTGTCTCCTGAATATCCCAGCATGAAACTACTAACTGAAAAGTTTCACTTAAAGCTCAGGGTTCAGGGGACAACCCGGAGCCAGGACAATGTCCAGGTTGGGTGAGCCATGATGCCTGCCTTCCTCAACAATGTTTCAAAAGTTCCATGCATGACCAGGAAAGCAAGCACACTATCTGCTTATCACAGCTCTAGTCCTTCACAAGGACTGACACAAGAGTCCTCAATGAAATGTTTTGAATGAGTGAATGTAATGTCATGAGGGCACTGGATGCTTGAAAGAGAGATATAGAGTTCTCAGACTACATTCTATCCCACACAGCAGGCACTGTGTAGTATAGGGTTGCTATATCCACTACAGGACTGACCATAGAACCTTGCAAAATTTACCTCTCATAGTTCTGGGGCCAAACTCCCCCTTTTATAACAAACCACTCCCACAGTAACAGCATTAATCCATTCATGAGGGTGGAGCCCTCATGACTTAAACAATTATTAAAGGTCCTACCACCACCCAGTACCACTGCATTGGGGATCAAGTTTCCAGCACGCGAACTTTGGGGGACACGCTCAAATGACAGCAGATGCTAGGCTAGAAAAAAGTCTAAGCAAAGTGATCATTGGTGTTTATTTTATGTGTCAATAATTCTGGTCTATTTTTTCACTGATGGATTTCTTTGTCTATTTTTTCACTGATGGATTCTAAGAACCTAGAACAGCATGTGGTACAAAATAGGCACTTAATCAATATTTGTTATATGCATTAACGAATGTGTGTAAGTAATAATGATAGCAGCTTTTGATCACCTGTGTCATATAGTCTTTACAATAATTCAACAGGGTGGTTGATATTAGTCCTAGTTTTCCGAGGAGAAAGCTGATGTTTGGACAAGGATAAGGAGCCTACTTAAGTTCACACAGATACTATGAGGTCGTGTCAGTGTTCAAATGCAGCTCTATTTGAATCTAGACTCCATGGTTTGGCCTTTTTTTCCTGCTTCATCCTTCCCTGGTTTTACAGAAATAGTATCAGGCTGTACATCTTTCTGCTTATTGATTTTTTGTTTTAATGTGTCTTCAGAGTCTTCCCAAATCAGTACATAAAGAATTTCCTCATTCCTTCTTTTTACAGCTGCATAGTATTCCTTTGTGTGGTTGTATGATGTTTTCTTTAATCTATCCCATACTAATGAACACTTATGTTGAAGTGTATGCTCACTTTCAGTTTGGATGGTGCTTGCTAAATTGGCCTCTATCAGGGATTGTCAAAATGCACTCCAAGCAATACATGGCAATGCATTTCCCTACAGCCACACCAGCTCTGTATGTTTTCACACCGTCAGTACTTACTGTCTACAATTTCTCCAGTGATTCCACCAAGAATCCATGTGGAATCATAGCCATTTTCTAGTTTCATTTGTTTAAAAAAATCTTAAGGATGAAAATAATATATATTCATTATAGGAAACAAAAATACACAAAATCAAACAAGAATTAAAAAAAAAAAAAAAACCACCTCAATCTCACAACCCAGAGATAACCACTATGTACCCATTTGTCCAGCCTGTTTTTCTATGCCTATGCACACAGATTTTTTTACAAGATGGATCACATGGTGCATACCCTTTTTGTAACCAACTTTATTCATTTAACTGTGTCCTATGGCAGTCAGTCTTCATCTACACCTTTGGTTTAATGTTTGAATGGTATTCCATTATTGGATGAGCTGACGTGGTAGCAAACAACCCTTCTTGTCGAGCTGCTGTAAGGATTAAAAAGAAAATCTGTGAAAGTGCCTGGAACAGTGCCTATCTGACAGTAGTTACTGAACAAATGGCACTTCAACACACATGTACTCTTACTCAAAGGCAGAGAACTACAATTTTAATCCTAACGTCCTGTGCCAGCATCATCATGCAGCTTTGATTAATTTATTAATTCAATTCCCATTTGAACATCTATCATGTGCCTGGCACTAGTCTGAGTAATAGCGATAGAAAGGTAAAGACATGGTCCATCCCCTCAAGGGTGAGTGCCCAGCCTACTACCTGGCATCATATGCTTGGGAAGTATAATACAGCTACAAACTCATGGATAGGTGCAGCAGCATTCTAACATAAGGAGCTCAAGACTTGACCTGTCGACAATTTCCACATTTAGCTCTGTAGTTCCTCTCTGAGCAATGAATCTTAGCCACTCTACATGTTATCTCCTCAACAATATGCTATTTATATAGTCCTTATAATTGTCCTCCCACATTTATAGAGTTGGAGAATTCAGTGAACTAAGAGATGTAAATGCACAGTACAAAATTCAAACGTCCAATTTGCAGCAGGGCTGCATCTAACTTTAATGGCAACCACTGCATGTGATGTTTGGGGACTCTATAGATACATGGCCTCAGACTGTTAAGACATCTGGATTCTGTCACTGGATTGTTCACAAAGTGAGGCTGAGGTTTGTATGTAGAAACTTTTGGAAGAAGACCAGTTAAGCCAGATTTAATTATCCTGGTAATTCTCCCTGATACCTAATTAAGAAATATAACTAACTCAACAAGCTGTGAGAGGCTTGTGCTGAAACTTGTAGATGTATAACTACATAATTAATTTTATTGTGTAGGTTGGTAAATCATGTAATGAATCACATGAAAATCAGAAAAATATTTAAATTCGGTTGTTAAAATATACAGTCAAATGTGTTTTACCATAGAAAAACCCTTGATTAATAATCTATTTCTCCTTAATTAAAATGATTTTATAATGAATATATTTTTGGATATCTGCTTTCATGAGGCTTGGCATTAATATTTAAACTAGTTTTTAGCTGCCTGCTTTTCGCCCTTTACTATATTTTCCTGTCCTCCTTGTCATAACAAAAGTGACATCTTAAAAATAGTTGGTGGGATGAGTTTTACTTCTATCTATGGGGCTTTGAAGTTATTTTCAGGCTATTAATACAGCTTTCCTCACGTGGACCTGTGCCAAAACCTGCTAATAAGGAACAGTAGAATGAAAAGCTGTTACCTGTTGTATGAAATCAAAATACTTTGACTACTGTACTGAAGCTTGATTTAATGGAGAAAGTTATGTTCAGAGGGAGAAGAAAAAGCAGCCTAATTGAGGACATATCTGTGTGTCTATAGCATGAATAAATGGAACGAAAAGACTTGGTCAGCTAACTCCTTACTGAGTCATGGTGGCAAGAAACTGTACAGGACAGGACTCCCTAAGGGTCATGCCAGGGACCCTCTACTAACCCCAGTGGGACATATCAAGCTGGGCACAAAAGAAACGTGTCTGTCTTCTAAACTTGGAGCTTGTTAAATTCATTTAGAGCCATCTATTATTCATTTTTCTCACACCTCTCCACTTCCTTACCTTCACCCACATCGCATGTCAACCCCAAAGACACCTTGAATGCCATCTGCTTGCAAATGTAAAACACTGTCTTACGATACCTTGAGGTATCTGTAGGGTTTGGGGTTCTGTAACCCAACCACCATTTACAGCAAGCTAAAGGAGAACGCTATATAACCTTGGGTTAGTCTGAAAATAATCTTTGTGAGTCCAAAGAGATAAGAATGATAAATTTCTGGATCATGTTTTATTTTGTTAGATCTGTAGAGTATCATGCAATGTCACAGATGAATGACTGAATACATATAGCTTTGGTTTTCCCCTATCTGAAATGAACATGATAATGCATTCCTCAACACCAAGTCTCAAAGGATGCAGCTTAATCCTGGCTACTTGTCCAAAATATGACCACATGCATAACAAAGCTGATAAGCTGTTATCACACTTATTTGTGGCACAGTGTAAGTAATAGGGAGTTTGGAGTAGAAAGTCTCAGGGCTCAGTCCTGGACACTCTTCTAACAGGTTGTGTAACCCCAGCAGGAGTTTGGTCTAGGGTGAGTTTGGGGCTGGCTCTACCTTCCTCCCCCATTTCCATGCCTAATACCATTGATTAAGAGACAGCACCTGCTGAAGGATGCAGCCTCTCTTTAAAGTAGATTGTTGTCCCTACTGGGCTAGTTGTGTACTCTTTCTATGTCTCAGTTTCTTCATATTTGAAAGGGAAATAATAATGTAGGCACCCTGTTGCATGCTGAGGCAGGCCTGTGAGTATCCTAAGCAGTTATATCCTTAGAAATGCTGTATGCTACTCTTATTAGTATGACCATTACTGCTTGCAACACAATGTGCCATTTGAAGAGACTATTCTAAATGAGTCAAACATTGTACTTTAGGGCTTTATGTATCTCATTTATCTGCATAACATTGCTCTGAGCTACTTGTTATTATTTCCATTTTACACATAAAACTAAAACCCAGAAAAGCCAACCTGTTAGGTGGCAAACCTGGGATTTGAACTCTTTCCCACTCATATAAAGATATGTTGTACTTATCACTATTAGACCGTAAGCAGAAACTTTGAGAATGCTTGGTTTTATGTTTTATTCAACTGAAGTTTATTGAGAACCTACTATATACTAGGTACTATGCTAAGAATTGTGCATTCAACTCTGTATACTGTAACAGTCCTATGAGCTAAACAGGGTTTTTTCATCTTGTCTCTATTGCCATTTTGACCAGATAGTTCTATCTTGTGAGGGGGTATCCTCTGCATTGTAGGATGTTTAGCAATATACCTAGTCTCTGCCTAGCAGATGCCAGAAGCACACAATTTCCTCCCCTCAGTTGTGACCACCAAAAATCTCCAGATATTGCTAAGTGTCCCTTGGGGGCCAAATCACCCCCCCGAATGAAAAACAGTGAGTTAGAATAATTCTACTTTACAGGTGTTGAAAATAAGGTACAAAGAGTTTAGAGTAAATTGCACAAGATTGCAAATCTACTAAGAGGCAGAATTTGAATCTGACTCAGGACTTTGGAACCTGACCTCACATTGCCTCTCCCCTACAGCATCCCTTTTTCTGATACTGCCATGTTTCTAAGGAAACTCAAATACCAAAGAGGCCTGCAGGTGCCTCCTAAAAGCCTGTCTTCTAGGGCAAGCTGGCCATCGAGATTTCGCCCAGGACTTAGAGGCATGCACACAGGAGGAAACAATGAGTTGCTTCCACTAATGGTCGCAATACAAATAGTTCTGCAACTTTGTCTGTACCATTCATAGCTGCTCTCATTTCCTATCAAGTATGAAGATCTTTTGTGTCCAGGAAGGTTTCAATCTGTTGCAAACAATAGATGGGTAAAGCACAAAGTTGCAAACCAGTTCAGTCAGTCGCTGGGAGTTTCTGAAGTGATTTAAATAGCCCTGCCAATGTAGGTCGCTATTTTTAAGGCTGAGCTAAGTGTTTGAAAGTGGTTCACGCAGCCATGCCCTCAGATAGAAGTCACAGGACATCAGAATTGCAAGCACTCTTAAGGCTTTGCCTGACACCAGTGGAAATGGACATGCTGCACCCAGGATCACACAGTTGGGATTTCTGATTTCTGGTTAAAACTTTCTGATGTTTCCTCCTGCCTTGAGAATGGCTGAACTCATCACCTTCTGACACTCTGGGAAGGTGTGACTGCTTGGTTAAGCCCCTTCTTGCCCTGCTCTTGCCAGAATGGAGAAAAATAGATGACTGAACCTTTCATTGTCTTTCTCTTCTAAAGATGGATTAAAGCCATTTATACTTGCACAACCACCCAAAGTCCTATATTATAGTTATTTAGCAAAGACTTTCTAGCACATACTGAGTGCTTTATAAAACTCACTTAATATTCTCCCAATGGGTCCTATTGTCATCATTTTACTAAGGTGTAACTGGAACTGAGGAGGTTAGGGAGATGAAGTAACTTGTTCAAGGTCGTGGAAAATAAATGGCAGAGCCTGGATTGAAGAGAGTCTGGTTCTAACCCAGTGTTTCTCAAACTTGAGTGGGCATCAGCATTCTGTGGAAGCTTGTTAATCACAGATTGCTGGGTCACCCCTATCACCCTAGAGTTTTGGATTCAGTAGGTCTTAGGTGGTGCCCCAAAATTTGCATCTCAAACAAATTTCCAGATGACGCACCTATTGCTGGCCCTGGGACTATTCTTCTCAAACTCTCTGCTTCAGCATATCAGCTCTTGATCACCATACCCTTCCTCTCCTACCTTGTCAGCTAATTGAAAAACAAGGTAGAGTTACTTGGAGCAGTGGATCGCCACTTTGGCTGACCTGGGTAGTATAAAATACTAATGCCTAGGCCGTATCCCCAGATATTCAGACTCATTGGCTTGGCTTTGGTTCCAGTTATCTGTAGTTTACAAGTTCCTCCACGGGGGATTCCAAAGTATACTGATGCATCGCATTGGAAACCACTGATTCGGGTGATAGCTCGCAAACTTTCCAGGGTATGTAAATTACATGGGGATCTCAAGAAAATGCAGATTCTGCATTTCTGACAAATCACGAGGTAGTACCCATGCTACCAGATCTCAGCCTAAACTTGGGGTAGCAAGCACTAGTATTTCCCAAACCCCATGGTTGTCAATTAAAAAATATAGAATGCCTACTTCAATTTAAATTTTCAATAGACAATAACATTACTTTTTTGGTATGAGTATATCCTAAATATTACAATGAAATTATACTAACATTTATGTTAAAAATTATGCATTATTTATTTGAAATTCAATTTAAGTGGGTATTTTTGTTTGGCTTTGCTTTTTTGCTAAATCTGGCAACCTTACCAGAAAGTAAGAATTATCTGAATTACTTGTTTCAATGCATTCATGCCTATTCATGGATTTCTTGTTCTAATCCAGACGTGCTGAATCATAATCATCATTTCTGGTACCTGGTAATCTGTATATTTAACAAGTGCTGCCAGGTGCTTCTTTTCACCTCAATTTGGGAAATACATAAAAGCCTGGATTATGACTGCCTGAAATCCTCATACTGGCCATTGTCAGGGCTAGACTTGTAGTCATCACACTGCTAGAGCCGGAGCCAAATCCCTCTGCAATTATGACCTGCGTCGTTAACTTTTCTCAAGGTTATTATGGATAAATACTTATAAAGGGTGTTTTATTTTCTACTTGCACTTTTAATTTGCCAAATCATACTAAGGCCTTTCAGATCCATGTATTTTGTGTTAACACATTATGGGACAGACAGGTAGCCATGTTTGATTTTAATTATTCAATTACTTGTTTTGTATCGGGGATAGTCCTTGAGCTAGATTCACTTGATTTGCATTTGTGGAGTTTTCCAGTATTGGCACTTCATTTGGCATTTTATGACAAGAGGCTTTATTTGAAAATATCTTGCTAAACGGTTGTTAGCTGCTTCCCAAACATACTGTACAGGACAATGTAGTTTATAATAAAATTCAGGCTTCCTCCAACTTGTTATTATAATGCTGTACTTTACATGTAAATTATATTAGGAGGCCTGTGTCTCTCTTTTAGTGATTAAGATTTCATGGAGGGGAAGAAGAATGGAAAGAAAAAGAAAAAGGAAGAAAAGGAAAAGAAAGGAAAGACAGTTTATTTGTTTTTAATAAGTTAGCCTCCTCTGGGGAAGATAAGCTTTCTGATACTGTACATAATTGAGTATGCCAAAATAAATTGTTGCGTTCTCTACATAGGCCTCCTTCACTCACAAGGATATTCTTTGTGCCATTTCTAACTGTACTGTTGCTTTTGGAATGGTTTTTAATAATAGAATAGACTGCGTTCATACGTGTAAGAACTCGTTTTCTTGATATTACCTAAGAAAGCATTCCAAATGCATTCTCTACTAGTGTAGAGAAATTGGTAGGTTTTTATTTTGGTTTGGTTTTGGTTTTGTCTGTCTGTGTGTGTGTGTGTGTGTGTGTGTGTGTGTGTGTGTGTGTGTTTTAATAGTACCTCAGGGTAGAATATTCATGTATTGTCTCACTGCAGGAAAGCAGCACATTTTTTTAAGAACCAGAGGAAATTGCCACTGCTGGCTTTTATGCAAAGAAGAGGAACAAGATGCTTGCCATGTCTTTTAGTAGTCAATGGGCCACAAATAATCCTATGGTGGCATTCAATACTTACCAGACCAGTATTAAATTTGTGAACACTTTTTTCAAACAAAAAACTGTTCCTACATCCTTGATGAAGGCTGTAGGAAAACTGAAAGGAAGTTAAAGAAAAGAAATGGAGGTGGTTAAAATTATACAAAATAGTTCCTCTACAGAAAACATACAGGAAGTAGGCTTGTTTTGCTTAAGAGGTATTGAAAGGCTGGGCTGGGGAGGGATGAATTGCCCAATATCCTGGGCAATTTAAAAGTCTGAAAGGCTGACTCCTGCTTTGGATGTTTGCTGCAAAAGGGCTACCACATGAGGTTGTTCAGGGTGTACCTAGTGCAAGAGTGCCTGGCTATGTTAGCACCTGCCACACTCACTAGCCAGGCTGGGCACCAGGTTGGGGGAAGAGTGCCCACTCTGCAGTCATCTGACTACAGGGGCACTGTTTCTTCTTTGCAAAGGGCTCTCTGGTAGCCGAGACTGAGTCCCTGAAAGCATCATCTACTGTTCCCTGCCACTAACTTTGGTGGTACCAGCCTTAGATTTGGAACCACCCAAAGGCTGTCACAGGCTATGCAGTGAGTAACTTCATCAGGAGTAAAAGGACCAAGTGATGAGGGATGTTGAGCCATGCTAAAATTGCATGATTTACTTCCTTCCAAAGCATGGTTAAGGTCTAAGGAAGTCTTGGGCAGTCATGAGGGCAAGAAGGGATTTCTGCAGATCCTGGGCTGAGGAAGCTTTGCCAGGACTCAGTGATGCTTCAGAAACTGGGCTCAGGCCTCTGGTTACAGACTGTGACTGCAAGGCTGCCCATTGCTACTGCTTGTTACGTGGAGTTACATCTTCTTTATTCTTGATCTTGGAAAGGCAGGCATCTAGAAAATTCTCCAGAACCTACCCTTTCATTTGGCTGCTGAATTGAATTTAACTGGTAGACTAGAAATTGTAAAAGATAATGTGTAGATTTTTGTTGTAACTTAAATTGGGGTTTTGTCTAAGTTTTTATGACTTACCTTGACTGGTGTGTGGTTAATACGAGTGTAAATCTTGTAGTTTGGTCATAGGAGTCCGGGAAACTGAAGCTTGGGATTTTTTTGCTGAAGAGCCATAAAAACAGTAATATAGTTTCCCATGTATTTATATTGTGATACAAAATCTATTTCAATGCCCAAACTATCCTAATATCTGGCCTCAGGAATGTCTAGTATGGGAGGAAATATGCAGAGCTTTTGTTCAAAATTGGCTTGTGTGTCTTAAGGAAAGTTCCTTAATCTTACTGAGTCATTCACTGTTTCCTCATCTGTAAAATATATAAAATATATTTACCTCATAGTGCTCCTGAGAAAAATTAATGAGATAATATGTAGAAAATCATATGCCTGGCACACTACCTCCCACAAAAACATTCTTTATAATTATTCATTTCATCATTTGAGGATACAGCCCACAATTTAGAGGAGTAAGTCACATTCTCCTTTCAGAGTTTGTCTCATAAGGAATGTTCCGGAGTCAGGTGTAATAATGCTTTTCTATTTCTTTTTTTTTCCAGCCACAGGACGAAGTCTTCAGGCTGGCCGCCTCCCTCAGGACCCTGGAGCTTGAACCAGGTGCCGCCCTATGGGCGAGACTACTTCATCAAGTAGGTTAAACAGATGGCATGAACAATAGAATTCTTGGCCAATGGACTTCTTTATCTTTGATTTGTTTATAAGATTGAACATATTTAAATTAGGCACTCACAGGCATCTGAAGGCCATTATTAAAGCAGCTGGATCTCCTAAACCAGTTGCTTATATTTCTATATATTTCTGTACTTATTTCTATACACTTACATTTCTATATATTATGATGTTGGGTTGCTTCATTCTTGGACAGGCACCATCTTAGAGTGACAGCTCACTGTGTAGCATGGTAACCCTGGCTCAGAGCAAAACTTTCCGCTGTTAAATATTAGTCCAAGTTGTATTCATTGTCTGAGACTAACAACCGAAGTTGGATGGACATGCAGGAAGAGTTTCATTTACAAAGTTTTCTAGGAATGGTCAAGACAGGAATGTTACTTTCTCATCTGTAATTTTTTAAAAATCAGCTAAAAGGATTATGTACATTATCTGTTTTATTATAAATTTCTCACACTAACGTTGGCTTAGGTTTTGGATTTTTGTGGTGCTCTGGTTTTTTGTTAATCGTGGTAGAGAGAGAAAGAGAGATAACATGAAATTTACCATTGCAACCATTTTTAGGTGTACAATTCAGTGGCATTAAGTACATCCACAATGTTGTGCAACCATTCACTATTATCCATTTCCAGAACCTTTTTCATTATCCCCAAGAGAAACTTTGTACCCATTAAACAATAACTGCCAGTTCCTCCCTCCCACTACCTCCTGGTGACCTCTATTCTACTTTCTGTCTCTATAAGTTAACCTGCTCTAGGGACTTCATATAAATGAAATTATGTAATATCTATCTTTTTGTCTCTGACTTCTTTCACTTAGCATAACGTTTTCAAGGCTCATCTATGCTATAGCACATGTCAGAATATTTTCCTTTTCTCCTTATTTTTACTTTTTAATATTCCCTTGTGTGGATAGACCACATTTTGTTTATTCATTTATCTATTAATGGACATTTGGGTTGTTTCCACCATTTGCATATCGTTTTTGATACTGCTATGAATGTTGGTATATGAGCATCTATATGAGTCCCTGGTTTCACTTCTTTTGGGCACATACCTAGAAGTGGAGTTGCTGAGCCATATGGAATTGCTGAGTCAAAATTAAAGTCTATGTTTAACTTTTTGAGGAACTAGCAAACTGTTTCTTGGAGTGGCTACAGAGTGGTCTGGTTTTTTGCAGTTTCATGATAAAGGCATTTATATTTCTCAAAATGGCAAGGGTCCATACTGGCTTTTTTCTCCCACCTGAGCAGAATATCCTTAATTATAAGAAATTCATGAAACATATATGAAATCAGGAAGCATGGCTGGTTCTAGCCTGATTACAATAGAGCAGAGATTGGAGGCCAGAAAAATATATTATTTCACAAACACATGCTATGTTCTTTGTTCCAGTCAAGTTGATTATGGACTGATTAGCCAAACACAGGATCACCATGAAGTGAAGGGTCATTTTCATAAAAAATATATGCCAAAATTGTTTCTAGGGGATTTGGTCTTTTGTACCAACCCCTGCCCACCGCCACCAGCACATACAAATGACAATTGTTGGAAAGCAGTAAGAGAGACAACACGTGTAAGTGTTGTGGACAGTTTCTCAGTCTCTGAAGCCCAACTCTCTCTCCTTCCCTAGAACTACTGCACAGGGGACAGGACTCCCACCCCTTCAGGGCACAGTTTGTTTCTGAGATGCTCGACTCCTTGGTCCATCCCAGGAAGATCCAGGATGCCCTTGAACATGACTGGAAAGTGGCCCCCTAGCTCTCCAAAGTTTCCTGAGGATGTGCTCATAGAGATACTATCATAGAAATGGCAGTAGGAGCAGGGCCTCCCAGAAATATCAAAGACGATAAGAAAGGCCAATAGTTTGGCTCAAACCCTAGATTTTAAATTGATAATTTCATACCATTTGTCCAAGTCCATTATGCTGCTAGGAAGACTGTATTTTTTAATATTATATTGTGAATTATATTGTACCATCTATTCATGGCTATGAATTTGTGCAGTTGGCTCAGTCAAGGTGACATAGATGCTTTGACTCAAAACAATACAAATTTTCCGCTGAATAAATAATTTTTAAAAGACATGGATTGTGGATTCATGAAGGTACGCATTAGACTTCTCTGATTAAAACAGATGTTTCTTTTCCCCTGGTTGGATTTAGCTTCCCATACATTCCACGTCACTGAATCAATAGGTGGAAACCCAAACTGTGGTCAACTGGTTAGAGGTTCTGGGAACATCAGCTAGCTCTACCTTCATACATTACCATTAGCATCATTAACATTTTTAAGAGCCAGACTGGGTGTCAGTTTAACATTTACACTGGCCTAATGCCCACTGTTAAAACATAAGAGCAAGTCAGCAGCTTAATAGAGAAACCTGCACTGATTACTAAATGCAAGTTTTAAAACCAAAGTCACCAGTGTCATTTTTCCAAATCCATGCAGTTTCTTTTTACTTGACAAGTAAGCTTCTACAATCCTCTCAGAAGTTTTAAGATGTCAAGAACAGTATTTCTTCAGAAAGTGTTTGTTCTTTATCACTAATGCCTTTTATAAATAATGATAATTATTGTTTTTCGTTTCTTTTTCTTGTCTTTTTTTTTAACTTACTGAGTAATGTTTATTACAAAGAGGTACTCTAATTATCAGAGTTATCGGGAGCCCAGGTTTGCAGTGTGTAATATTTCTGTACTTATTGGTTTTAGAAGTTAAAGGGACAATTTGAAAATGAATCTATGGATAGTAATTAGCACCTTTGCATTTAATTTTTCACTCTCTTGCATATTTTTTGGAAGAGATTTTGATGTTTTCTTTTTTTTATCTCATCTTAGGATGTAAACAATAACCCACATCAGACAATTGTTTTTGATGGAGGTACAAGCATTCCAAGTGACAGACAAAGCTATGGGAGGAAGTTGGCTTTGTGTGTTCAAAGTTAGAGTCTGACAACTAAATAATGTCATAATTCTAACATAATGAGCCTTTCAGAACACGACCCAGAAGAGTTCAAAATGTCTTCAAGTTTCATCTTCCCTCTTCCATGTCCAAGTATTTATGTTAGGGCTGGGTAACCTGTTTTCTGTAGAGTTACTGATCCATGGGGTTAAATGAAGGATGCAATACACACATGCTAATGTATGTTTTTATAATACCCTATAGTCCACAAACTAATGGTCCTCAACCTTGGCCACACATTGGAATAAACTGAGGATCAGTAAAAATCTTGATGCCTAGGTCTGTGGTCGAGCCTGGGAACAGTGAGTTTCAGAAGCTTCCCAGGTAATTCTAATGAACAGCTATGGTTGCTGCTGTAAAGCACTTTTCAACACATGATCTCATTTATTTGGCTTCAACACAGAAATGATTATCTCCATTTTTCCACATGGTAAAACTGAGACTCAGACTATGAGAAAGGAAACTTTTGTTGATATTCTTGGAGAAATGTGAAATGCAGTTTTAAGGAACAGAAAACATTATTTAACAAACATGATAGATGCAAATTTAAAATTTCTCCGTTCCTTATTACTACCAGTTAAGAGAGAGCAGAGCAGGAGAAGGGAGGAAGACAAATGGAAAAAAAGAAACTACAAGGAAAAAGAAAGAGTCTTGGGAGAGAGTGTCCCAATGAGAAATGAATAAAAGAGGGAGAGATTAAAAGAAACAGGAAAGAAGAGAAACAGAGAAAGTGAGATACTCTAAGGTTATCATTATCGATGAATAACTTTAGATGTAGGCATAAATAGAGAGGGATGTAGATATATTATAGATTCAATTGTAGATATAGAAATAGATATATAGATGATATAGAATACATTGACATAAGTATTAATATAGGCATAGATAGATTAATATAGACTATAGATATAGATGATAGAGCTATAGATATAGATATGGGTATAGATGATTAGATACAGATATAGATTATAGATGAGTGACTATACAACCACATTCACCCAGGAGAGTCCTGGTTTATGGGCATTGTTCTGAAATAATGACAAACAGCACCTCCTTTCACTCTAAGTGTTCTTGTTTGGATAATACAAAATAAGTTATTTTAAAAATACTTTACATGTTTAAAAGTCAGAGAATGAGGAACACCATTTTTTAGTTAAATGGAGTAAGAATATGCTTGTTTGACTGTGAAGGTAGGGAGAGTTAGTGCAAAAGTACCATGATTCATAAATCTGGAACTTTGGGTTTTGTAAATTATAGGAAAGAATTAAAACATGAGCAAAATGAATATTAAAACACTAGCTCACAAAATAGATAATTATGATGAGCCAAGTTAGAGTCTGGCGATAGAGATGGGGGTTGGAGAGGAGACTGGAGAGTCAGTTCTGAAGCACATGGCCTGATCTTTCAAGTTCTGAATTTGAGAGGCTTTTTTGTTGTTGTTGGCCTGCTGGCTTCCTGGCCACCTTTATCCTGTGTACACAAAAAGTAGCCCTGTATGAGTATTGGACAAGACATGCTGTTCTATATTCTACCAGCAATTCCCATGGTGGGCAATTAAACTGAGTTACTCTCTCCTTAATGCAGAATAATTCAACTCTGAATCCTGAAGAGCAGAGATTAGTAATGAGATGTGGAAGCTTCCACTTTGTTCTCCAGTATGGGCTTGGCTCAACTTGGGAGCAGTTTAGTCATTCCCATCTGCCAGTCTAATCCATGGTCAATGTGAAATGTATTTTTGGCTTATCTATCTCCAGAAAATAATAATCTGAATAAATACAAGTAATTTATGTGCCCTTTCTTATCAACCACAGCAGAACACAGTCAAGTCAACATGATAGGATTCTGTCATCATTGAAATTTGAAATAGCAAAAGCCTTACCTCATTTTTCTGTGGGAGCCCCAAAGTATTTACCCAGTCTAACAGGTTATCTTCAAATATTATTTGGTAGTTCTAGGGCTATTCTTCGGATTTCTTTTCTTGATTTTTACTACAAGATTTCATGAGACTTTTACTGTTATTCTGTGGAGTCCCTTTATCTGTTACTCTGTGGTTAATTCCCTTAAACTTTTCATTCTCTAAAAATATTTTTTAATGTCAAGAAGAGTTAAGGTGTCAAGTTGGGATGTGGATATTGTGGTTGTGCCCATCATCCCCTGTGATATTTTATATTTTATATTTGAATTATATTAAATATTATTATATTTAAATTGACATCAGTTTCCTACTTTATCAAGCCTACATTTTAATGCACACCCAACAAATGACAAATTGATCTGAGAGATTACACAAGTTGTTACCTTTTGTCTCTGGTAATAAAATGCTGCTGGTCTTTGTGGAAATCAACAGTTGTGCTCATGAAGGAAATAAGAGAAATCTCTTGGTGACAGGTTGCTCTGTTATTCTGTGAGGTTTTCAAGTATCCAAAGAGTTAAGAACTAGCAATATGTTAGAAAAGAGGCAGTTTGCCTCATTTTGTTTGTGTGTTTTTGATGAACAATTCTTAAATAAAATATATTGCTTCTGAGTGCACATGATGGGCTCTGCATAAAAACCAAATACTTGACTCATGGCAAGAGCAAATTTAATTTGATTCAACGAGTTCCTGGATCCCAAGCATCCAGTCAAGGGGAAGAAAGTATATTGTAATTTTGGAATGGGGGGAACAAAGTCAATATGATAGTGTCATTATATGAAATGAAAGGTAATTATGCCCTGTCAATACAAAAGCTTCCCAGGCTGAACATTAGGGGCTGTTTATTCCCTTCATTGGAGCAGATTTGTTTTCTTTTGAATCTGACAAAGCACCTATCTGCTGAGTTAATAATCACTGCTCCCAGCTGGAAGGTAAGTTTGCAGAATTGATGGAAGGGCTTTTAACAGGAAGGCTCTGAAATGACTCTATCATTCCAGATCTAATTTGGCATATGGCACAAAGAGCTGTACTAGGCAAACTTCTCCTATATCAGAAGCTGTTTCATTTTCCCTGTGCATTTCTTCTTGAAACTTTGCTGGCTTACTTAATCTGGCCTTCACTGTAGGACAAATCCCTGAGTTGCTTTCCTTATTTATCCAGCAGGTCAAAGTATCCAGAGGGATTGTAATTATCTGAAGTTCCTTGGGCCACTTGACTACAACAGAGTTGGGGCATGCACATTCATGCCAAGCTGTGGACAGCAGGTTAGCTAGTGCATTGGGTCACCTCTTTCTTCTCCTGTGCTGTATGTAGCCCCTAGGGATGTACATGAGGTGGGTCACAAAGTCCATTCAGTATCACAGGGATGGCCAATCTGTGCAAAGGAAAAGCACCTGGAGGACCAGGTTTCCATCACAGCCTGTAATTGAAATACTAGCTTGGGGCTACCTGCCACCCTTGTTTTTTTTTTTTTGTTTTTTTTTTTTTTGAGTGGCCTCTGGACCTCTTCTTTCTAGATTGAGCCAACCCTTACAGAGAGCAATTTTGATGTCGTTGCCTAAGGCTGGGGCACAGGCAGAAATACTGGCCTGTGCCAAATGCCAAGTGGGGGTGTGGGTGTTGCTGCCAAGTAAATTGGCTAAGCTTAAGAGGACATGGGATCACCTTGGTAGCAGGTGTCTTTTCAGCAGTCCAGCATAAAAAAAGGGGAGCAGGGCCAGGCATGGAGGCTCATGCTTGTAATCCCAGCACTTTGGGAGGCAGAGGTGGGCGGGATCACCTGAGGTCAGGAGTTCGAGACCAGCCTAACCAACATGGAGAAACTCCGTCTCAACTAAAAATACAAAATTACCTGTGTGTGGTGGCACATGCCTGTAATCCCAGCCGCTTGGGAGGCTGAAGCAGGAGAATCACTTAAACCCGGGAGGTGGAGTTTGCAGTGAGCCGAGATCAACCGCGACAGGAGGACTGGTGACAGAAGGGCCATACTCTGGTCCAACAAAAGATGGGAAATTGCATTTCCTGACAAGCCCTTATCCTGTAGCTCCTCTCAAAGGTTGAATGAAGCCTTGTTATCAATGGCCAATTTCTGGTGAAGAGACCCTTCAATTGCAAGGATGATGAGAGATCACACTACTCTTAGTTCCAGTGACACTCAGATCAATCTGAGTCAAGAGTAGCCATGTCACATAGTTGCTGTATGGAACATGCCATCTGGCTGCTCCAGAAACACAGGTTTGGCAGTAGGTGTTCAGGTTGGGAAGGCTGGGAGAAACTCTCAAAAAATGCTTTTTGATCTTAAAGGGTGCTGATGAGCACAGGGGGCTGGCTCCATAATTTTTAGGACCTGTTGCAAAATGAAAATGCAGGCCCCTTGTTCAAAAAGCAGGATAAAAGTGCTGAAAAAGGTACAAAAATGTAAAGCTTTTCCCCTTCTTCTATGGTCTCTCTGTCAACATGTCATAGAGTTTTTTATTTCCTATTTAATGACTTTTTTCTTTTCTTTATAATCTTAAACTTCAAAATTTTAGTTT